>NC_090756.1:47334502-47354502 GCF_036898095.1 Palaemon carinicauda | reverse complement strand
ATCTTGGGAATACATATCCACTTGGAATTCATTTTATGGTAACAGCTTCTGGCCGGGTGGTGATTCGAACCACCACCTGTACGGCTAGAAACCATGCTGGCAGGGACCCTACCGACTCAGCTATCAAGAGAGACAAAAAGTTTATGACAAGTCCCCCCTACATATTCCTGTTGAATTCAGGATTCTGTTCATAGACTTGAAATAGACCCATCTCCACCATGATAGCTGAATCGTGAGTTTGCAACACGTGGTTATTTTAATGAACATATATCACAAGCACACGTGATTTTAATTAATGTAAATATCACCCACGAAATGCATTTAATACCGAATTCTATCTTGGGAATACATATCCACTTTGAATTCATTTTATGGTAACAGCTTCTGGCCGGGTGGTGATTCGAACCACCACCTGTACGGCTAGAAACCATGCTGGCAGGGACCCTACCGACTCAGCTATCAAGAGGGACTAAAAGTTTATGACAAGTCCCCCTACATATTCCTGTCGAATTCAGGATTCTGTTCATAGACTTGAAATAGACCCATCTCCACCATGATAGCTGAATCGTGAGTTTGCAACACGTGGTTATTTCAATGAACATATATCACAAGCACACGTGATTTTAATTAATGTAAATATCACCCACGAAATGCATTTAATACCGAATTCTATCCTTGGAATACATATCCACTTGGAATTCATTTTATGGTAACAGCTTCTGGCCGGGTGGTGATTCGAACCACCACCTGTACGGCTAGAAACCATGCTGGCAGGGACCCTACCGACTCAGCTATCAAGAGAGACTAAAAGTTTATGACAAGTCCCCCTACATATTCCTGTCGAATTCAGGATTCTGTTCATAGACTTGAAATAGACCCATCTCCACCATGATAGCTGAATCGTTTTCCCAGCACAAACTGATTCCTACGTAGGGTCCCTATTCAGTTTGTAGCGTCCGACCAATCAGGATTAAGGTGAAGTGAATGACGTCTATCCAGTCAAATGAGAGACTAGAGAGTGTGTAATTCTCGCTTGACTAAAAGTGAGTCTGAAAGTGAGTTTCGGGTAATTCTATTGTTCAAAAGAGCTTCAATAGATATTCTGTGATGCAAAACAAATTGTTATCGGTAACAAGTTTTAATGTTTCTTTTTTTTCTGGTAATGAAGTTATTTAATCTGTTTGGAAGTTACAGCAAGAGAGGATATCATGCAATATTTCTCTCGAAATATTTTTCTTATTCGTTCAATCGGATCTTCTTCTTCTTCTTCTTCTTCTTCTTCTTCTTATTATTATTATTATTATTATTATTATTATTATTATTATTATTCCTAACGATATCCTTACATTAAAGAGTTGGTTGCTTGATAGGTTTTCTCCAGTCATTGGAATCATCAGACTAAATTAGATTTACCAAATATGTCATAGAACACTGAAATGTAAAATTCATAAAAGCTGGAAGTCATTTAACCTCTGAAATGTTTAGGCCTTTCTGAAATGTGTAATTTCCCAAAATAAATCTCGCACACATTTGGAAATCTAAGGTTTGTTAAGTACTGCAATAATATTTTAAGGCTTAAAGACCTCTCATGAATAGCAGAGGCAAGGGACAGTAACATTGCCTTATCAAGCAGGACAATACCCAAGAGACTAACAATATATACATATGATCAGTGCCAAAGCCACCTCTCCACCCAAGCTAGGACCAAGGAGGGTCAGGCACTGGCTGCTGATGACTCACCAGATAGACCTATGGGGTCCCACAAATCCTCCATCCTTAGCTCGTGAAGTTGCAACGACCAAAGAAACTATCGAGTTTAGGCGAGACCTGAACCCCAATCTGGCCGTCATCAGTCAGGGATGTTACCACATCGGCCATCACAACCCTATGATATGTTTTCATATAAATAATAATCTATCAAAATAATGAACATAGCCATTAACGTTAAAACGTTAATCTATAGAAATATTCTTTTTGCTAAACTTTTCTCATTTAATTGTTCTAATTACTTCTGCCAAGGAGGTTATGAACCGACCTGCATTTATTTATTTATTTATTTATTTATTTATTTGTTTGATTGTTTGTTTGAGAGCAGGATTACGTCACAACTTCCTGCCGGATTTTTACCAAAATTTAACACCGGTTTGCTCCGGATCAAGATTGTGATTCGGGTTATTATTGTTATTATAATATAGTTGAGTCATTCACGGTCAGTATACGACAGAGGAAAGGGTTGGTCCGTAGAATTGAGTAAAATATTGACACTTTTCCTTCATTGGTGGAGGTTGGAAATCTCTGATTGTTCTTTGTACTTATTTCCTTATGGATTCATCGACAGAAAATATAGTCAGTTGTTCTTTGAAAATTATTATCATCATGTTATTCTCGGAAACACGTTCACTACAATAGCTTCTTTTATTTTCACTAAGCAATGGCTGTGACCTCATTGAAGATTACTATTGTTATATCATCATTCCCAGAAAAATACCTACGATAAAGTCGAGAAATTATTAAGGAACTTGTACCCGAAACAAATATCCTTTGAAGATAATCCCATAATATGATCTCTATGGATCCTGACATCGATTGGGGTTTCCTTAAGGATAAAGGTCGCCCCTGATGTTTATGAGAAATGGGTCAATGGCACATAATTATATATTTCCTGTTTTCAGTATTTTTATTGTGTTCTATTTCTTTCGATATTTTTTTTTGTATATTTCATTGGTTCCGTTTTTCGTTTAGCTGAATTTAACATTATTCTATAGAAATATAATTTTTGCTAACAATCACTTTGACTGAACACGTTTTACAACTTGCCAATTCACTGGAGGCAGATTATGAACGATTTTGTTTCTTCTTTGGATTAAAATACTTTTTTATACCTCACGAGAGAGAGAGAGAGAGAGAGAGAGAGAGAGAGAGAGAGAGAGAGAGAGAGAGAGAGAGAGAGATAAAAAACTTATTGAAGGAGTTTGAGAATATTTTGAGATGATGATAATCGAAATGTTAAATGATTCATCCAACAATAGACTTTGTCTCAAACCTTTGAGAATATCAGAAACTGGAAGAAAACTGCATATGATAAATAAACAAAACATCATCAGTTCTTTACCATTATTTACATTTCTTTTGTTTAAGTTTTGCATCATTTATAGAACCGGGGATAATTGTTTATCCGAATCTTGGCAACTTTCCATTTAATCAGTTGTGGCCAATTTGTAACGTCTCTGCCTGGTGATTGATAGACTGCGGTTCGAATCCCGCTCAAACTTGTTTGTTCCTTTAGTGTCTGCTTCCTCTTCGTCCTTTTGAGCTAAGGAGGGGGTGGGGGGTTTAGGGGGAGACTATAGGTCTGTTTGTTCAGTCATCAGCAGCCATTTCCTGACCCTCTGTGGTGCTACCTTGGGCGGACCTGCCTTTAAACCTTTAAAATGCCTGCTTAGTTTTATCTAAAGAATCAAGAAAAACTATTACAAATTGGATTTTATGTTTTTAGACATTCACGATAACATTTTCCGCTTTATGGTGACATCATCCACACTTCCTAATCATCAGGAATAAAGAATGGAACATATTCCTAATTTTTCGCTTCATTAGAAAAATATTGAATTAAAACCACATAGTTGTTGAAAGCGTGGAGCTCTTTATTATTATTATTATTATTATTATTATTATTATTATTATTATTATTATTATTATTATTATTATTATTATTATTATTATTATTATTATTATTATTATTATTACCTTCGCCAACTTCGTTTTGAAGGTTATGTATTTACTTGTTTCTATGTCTGTCTGTGTGTTTGTAATTCGCGTTACTCAAAAACTAATTAACCGAATCCTGTGAAATTTGGTGGGAGTATTGGTCATGATCCTAGGAAAATTTGACTAAATTTTTATGACTGGGTTAATAGTCCAGGCCAAGATCACAAAATGGTAAAAACCGTTTTTATGCCATACCGTGGCCTATTTTTATCTGAATCGCATTAAACTTGTGCATTATTCAATTACCTTTCCTACGTAGGGTCGCTATTCAGATTGTACCGTTCGATCAATCAGGAATAAGGCGAGGCAGATGCCAACCAATCAGGATTAGGGTGAGGTAGACGCCGAGCAATCAGGATTAAGGCTAGATAGGCACCGACCAATCAGAATTAAGGCGAGGTAGATGCAAACCAATCAGGAATAAGGCGAAGCAGACGCCGACCAATTAGGATTAAGGCTAGATAGACGCCGACCAATTAGGATTAACGCTAGGTAGACGCTGACCAATCAGGATTAAGGCGAGGCAGGTGCCGACCAATCAGGATTAAGACGAGGCAGACACCGACCAATCAGGATTAAGGTGAAGTGCGTGACATTTATCTTGTTAAATGAGAGACAAGAGAGTCTGCATAATTCTCGTTTGACTAAAGATAAATCTGGATGTGAGTTTCGATGAATTGTATTGTTCAAAACAGCTTCAATAGATATTCTGTGATTTTAAAATATATAACTGTTACCGGTAGGAAGTTTTTAAGTTTTTTTTTTTTTTTTGTGTTAATGAAGTTATTTAATCTGTTTTGAAGTTAGAGTAAGAGGAGATACAATAATTCGCTGGAAGTAGTTTACTTATTCCTTCAATCTGATCTTCTTCGTCTTCTTCTTTTTTCTTCTTCTTCTTCTTCTTCTTCTTCCCAATGTTATCTTGCATTAGGGGATTTGTTGCATGATGCGTTCTCTCTAATCAATGGAATCAGCAGACTAAATTAGATTTACCACATATGTCATAGAAAACTTAAATGTCAAATTCATAAGAACATGTAGTTTTTAACCTAAAAAGTTTTTAGGCCTATCTAAAATGTGTAATTTCCCAAGATAAATGTAGTATGTGTTTGGAAATCTAAGATTGGTTAACTACTGTAAAAATGTGTATAACATATTTCCAGTTCTGTAATAATATCCTCTCAAAATTATTAACATAGTCTTCAATTGTTTTTCAACTTTCGCTTTGCAAATTCACAAGAGGCAGATTATGGACGATTTTGTAGCTTCTCTTGATTAAAATGGTTTTCGATACCTCACGAGAGAGAGAGAGAGAGAGAGAGAGAGAGAGAGAGAGAGAGAGAGAGAGAGAGAGATAATACTATCTTTGGAACTCCTCAAAGTATCAGAACTTTTATTTTATTTTCCAGGATTCTTCGCCAAAAATGGAAGAAACAAGAAGATCTGAAGCTAAGAATTATACTCTCTCTCTCTCTCTCTCTCTCTCTCTCTCTCTCTCTCTCTCTCTCTCTCTCTCTCTCTCTCTCTCTCTCTCTCTCACTCTCATCTCTCTCTCTCTCTCTCTCTCTCTCTCTTCTCTCTCTCTCTCGTGTTAGTATATATGGTTTAAAATTGATCAAGGATATAAAGTTCTAAAATTCTAAAAAGAATATATATATATATATATATATATATATATATATATATATATATATATATATATATATATATATATATATATATATATATATATATATATATCTTCCCCTGTTCAAGTTAAAAACAATAAGAACCATGAAAGTTTTTAAGTTTTGGTAAAAAATTACCGCCTAAAATAAAGATTTGCAATAATAAATCAGCAATCCTAAATCAGGTCAAGATAATGATATAAAACCTATTGAATGAGTTTAAAAAGATTTTGAGATGATGAAAATCGAGATGTCAAATGATTCCTCCAACAATAGATTGTGTCTCAAACCTTCGATATGTCAGAAACTGGAAGAAAAATGCATAAATAAACAAGATAGCATCAGAGCTTTATCATTGTTTACATTTATTTTGTTTATGTTTATTTGCTTACATCATTTATGGAACCAGGGATATTTGTGTATCCGAATCTTGGTAGCTTTCCATTTAATTAGTTGTGGCCTATTGGTAACGTCTCTGCCTTGTGATTGCCAGACTGTAGTTCAAATCCCGCTCAAACTTGCTTGTTCTTTTAGTGTCTGCAACCTTACCATCATTTATAGCTAAGGATCGGGTCTTGGGGAGCTTATAGGTCTACCTACCAAGTCATCAACAGCCATTGCCTGGCCCTCCATTGTCCTAGTTTGTGTGGAGAGGGAGATTGTGTGCTGATCATATATAGGGTCATTCTCAAAGGAATTATCCTGCTTTCTAGCGCAATGTCACTGTTCGTTGCATTTGTCATTCATGAGTTGCCTTTAAACCTTTGAATTGTCTGTTCAATTTTATCTAAAGAATGAAAAAAATCCATTATGAATTTGATTGATTTTTTTTTTCTTTTTAACATTTATTGTAATATTTCCAACTTTAGGGTAACACCATCCCCACTGTTCTTAATCATCGGGGATAAAGAGCGGAACATATTCCTAATATTTCGCTTCATTAAAATTAATGTTAAATTAAAACACTGTAATTGGTGAAAGCTTGTAGCTCTTTCTCCGGGAGCTAAGGCTAGAAACCAATCTATGAATTATTGTTATTGTTATTATTATTATTATTATTATTATTATTATTATTATTATTATTATTATTATTATTATTATTATTATTATTATTATTATTACCTCTGCAGATTTCGTTGCGAAGATTAGGTTTTGATACACGGTGTGTATTTATTTGTTTGTATGTCTTTCTGAAAGTTTGTGATTCGCGTTACTCAAAAATTATTTGACCGACTCTCGTGAAATTTGGTGGGGGGATTTGTCATGATCCAAAGACAATTTTATTAGAGGGATTGGGTCATAAGTGAAGGCCAAGGTCATGAAAACATAAAAAGGTGGCCAATTTATATTTGATTTTCATGAAACTTCTGCCAAATGTGCATAATTCAATTTATTATTTTGTGATATACAACATAAGATAGGCAAAGGTATGTGCTCTACCGACTGCCCAAATAGCTCAGGGCTACAGAGGTAGCTATCCCTAATGAGTAATTATACTTAGGAAACTGCTTCTTCATTGTAATTCACAAAATACTTTGCTGTAATATATGTGAACTTACAAGAGCCATACATTACTTGGAATATGAACTCAGTAAACTTTGGAATCTTCAGGGTCAGAGTTATGTCAGCTTCCTTCCTTGTCGCTTCCTGCGTCTTGTTCCAAAATGCTTTGGGATCAACTTGCAATTTTCTAAAAAAGTTCACAGCCGAACAGAAATGAAAATTAACAAAAACGAGGAAATGAATATATTTCGTCTATTAGTTCCATAAAACAAATTATAACTTTTTCGGACTTTTTGAAATGTGAATAGTAACCGGTGTGATTTTTGTAGTTGCAAAAAAACGACCTCTCTCTCTCTCTCTCTCTCTCTCTCTCTCTCTCTCTCTCTCCTCTCTCTCTCTCTCTCTCTCTCTCTCTCTCTCTCTCTCTCTCTCATATATATATATATATATATATATATATATATATATATATATATATATATATATATATATATATATATATATATATATATATGTATATATATACATGTGTGTGCGTGTGTGTATATCAAAGCAAAGCAGAAATAAATAAAAGACTTGATTGGAGTTAGTACTTTCATCCATTAGACTCAACAATGAGAATTCATATACAAAGACATCGTATTTATACAGAAGGGGATCCCACAGTTTCTTGATAATTAAAACAATTTATATTTTAGGTAAAAGTATGATACCTAATTAACGGATAAAAAGAATAAAGTAAAAAATCCTTCGAGAAGGTAAAAGATTAAGATAATTTTTTTAAATGTATAATTTTGGAAGAGGTGAAAAATCCTTCTAGAAGATTGATGGTCTCACAATTGATGATTGTGGCCTTTTGAACATCCCGTAACGTCACACAATGTGTTCATTATCTCTGGTAATCTCAGGTAATCTCCTCCACGTGTTCATTTGATGTTATGTAAACGCGAAAGATTCACTTTGGGAGATTAAATAATTTCCATTCCATAATGATTACATCTCTATTAATATAACTCAACTCATTTATATTACGAGAGAGAGAGAGAGAGAGAGAGAGAAGAAGAGAGAGAGAGAGAGAGAGAGAGAGATAGTCCTACATTTAGTCGGAATCATTAAAGATTATCAATATCATAATAAAAAGGTAAAACGTTTTGTATATAGTTTAGTTTGATTCTTAGAGTTTATATATATATATATATATATATATATATATATATATATATATATATATATATATATATATATATATATTATATATATATATATATATATATATATATATATATATATATATTCATATTATATATATATATATATATATATATATATATATATATATATATATATATATATATATATATATATATATATATATATTACATACATATATATATATATATATATATATATATATATATATATATATATATATATATATATATATATATATATATATATATATATATATTCATATTATATATCATATAAATATATATATATATTTATATATATATATATATATATATATATATATATATATATATATATATATATATATATATATATATATACATATACATATATGTATGTATGTATGTATGTATGTATTTTTATACACACATACATATGTTAGGCCATGGGCCAGCAGGTGAAATCACCCCCTCCCCTAGGGATTTTTGCAGACAATGTTATTTTTATTCCTTAGAGTCTATATATTCATATTCTGATTGTTTGCATTCTGGATGCTGGTGATTTTGGCTGATAAAGCCAAAATTCGTGAAATATTTAGGGGAAAAAATGTAATATAAAATAATGTTAGTTTTATATATGACGCACAGAAATAAACCAATACTTATAAAAGTGGTATGGAATTAGGGGTTTAAAAGTATGCAGAATCGAATGAAATGTTTTGTTTTATCGAAATAATAAAGAATTCTGGCTTAATTTACGTTCAAAATTCAATTTTGAGCTACCAAGAAAATGTATATCACTATAGTTTGCTATAATTTATTTCAGTGAAAAGATGCATTGACAGCATCAAAATATTCATAAAGAGCAGGTTTTTTAGATGTAATTCCATATAAAATATGTCATATTCAGAAATATATTAAAGCATATGATAGTGTGAGAAAAAATATCTTTGCCGCTTAGAATGCGGTATACTGCTCGGATACAACCCGTCCTCTCTTGTGAACCATAGGCTAGTTGCCGACCCCTCCCAGCTCCAAGATATTTTTTTAGACATTAATTTTTCATCTTCTTGGAGGCAATAGATTCAGAGTACGATTATCTGCAGACTGGTTTTGGAGATTTTGGTTGCTACAAACCAAAATTAAAAAAAAAAATAGTGGCCAAAGAATAAGGAAATATTAACCTAATTGATATATGCATATTCTTCTTTAAGGTATATTGGGTTCATTGGGTTAGTTTATTACTAATACAGTTCTTATATATGATAAAATTTACGATAAGTATTTATATATCTAACATATAGATCGTTTTACATTGGTCTCTTAAAAATGAAGACACTTTGGTGCAGTTTAATCTCCTTAAGATGACATTATAGATTAAGTCAGAGGATTTTGGCCCAAATTAATTAAGGACATTAAGATAAACTACAAGAAAAAATTATGATTTTTCTATTACAAAAGATATTTTGTGGTACAAACAAAAAAGAAAGAAAATTAAGTACTCCTTTTGTTGATATTAGTGCTTAAAAAAAGGAACATTTGGTAATAAGAGAATAACTATGATTGAAATGCATACACAAACAGCCATAATTAATAAGACATTTGATTAAAGAAAAAAAAATTCCTTTAGAACTTAAATGCATAATCTAGCCTGAAAAGACTGATGAATTAATGGCACAATAAAAGTAATATTATAATTTGTGAATAGATGTAATGTGCAGCATTCTCACATAACAGACAAACATAGATGAAGAAATCATGATTTATTTTCTTTATAAATGAAAGTTTTTGGTACAGGTACAATGAATTAAAGTAATCATTTTGGTAATATACTATTAAGCCTTAAGAACAAAAATACAGAGTATATGGCAGCAAAAAAAATAGATTATGAAAGAAATAGAAAAATAACTATATCTGATAAGAAATTCCATTAAAAAAAGATTGGCTTTTAGAGTTTAAATGTACACTCTCACCTGAAACTGAGTAATGAGTTCATTGCACAGGGAAATAAATATTTTGTTTTTTGCTTTGCATTAATGTACAGCACCTCATATAACAGGAAAACATAAGAACAAGGTTATTACATAACCTTAAAAAAAATCTATATGTTTCTGACTATAAAGTGAAGTGCAACTGCTAAGGAAAAATTTCTTGAAATAGCAATCTAATATACCTTTGGCTCATTGGACTATATAAAGTACCCTTTATAAGAATAAAACTAATCGATACAGCTATATAGATTTGTACTTAATATTTTCATAGATTACCGAGTAATTTGTAATCATAATAGATAACGAGAATGGATTCATGATAAATATTTCATCTTTAATCATCATACTCATACATTAAGTCTATGATATTGTTAATTTCTTCTGGCTCATCTTCATGTGACTGTGAAAACCCCATAAAACATTCACATCATGGAATTAAATTTTATTGAACGGTCGAGAATTGTTTTATATGAGTTATTTTTAGTGGCTGAAAACAATCTTTCTTTATGAGGGATTAATCTTATTGTTTTTTGAATATCAAAATATCAACATTAGTAATCTTGGTAAAGTTGCATCCGCAGAAAATGCTTTGTTTGACCACTATGACAATCACTGGCATATTTTTAAATGAATATACTATTATTATTATTATTATTATTATTATTATTATTATTATTATTATTATTATTATTATTATTATTATTATTATTATTATTAATGTGAGGAGGTAAACCAGCCCAATGGGTCGAACTTGGCTCTTAAATAGCTGGCCATGAAGTTGGAGGAGGTTATGTTTTCGCCCCTGTTAGCTCGTTTGTGAGGTACTGAGGCTTTGTGGGATTAATTATGATGTTAAGACATGGAAGTGATTCAATTTTTAAAGTCCTAGATCAAAGGTTAAGGTCAATGTCGAGCAAAAGGTCAACCATATTAACCCTAATCTTAACCCCAAGTTTGCACATAGTTGTCACACCGACTTCAAATACTCCTAAGGTATAAATATACTCTGGGAAAGGCAAGCAGCGTTTGGAGAAATAAGCTTCCATGGCGGAGGTCTGCCGTCTCAGAGTGCTTTTCTAGTTAGTAAATAGAAATTAAATTAAGATGATATAAAACTGTGCAACTTTTGTTTAACATCTTCTTTCTTTTCCGAGGAAGCCGTCATTTTGTAAATTTATTTTATCTGAACATTAAATAATAAGTAATTTTCTATTCCTTATTAAAGTTAGAATCTTAAAGACAACGTTTCAATTGATAATGATGATAATAGTGATAATGATAATAATTCAACCCACAATCAGCATTTTAGAGGACAACAACAACAACAAAAACAACAGCATCAACAACAACAACAACAACAACAACAACAATAATAATAATAATAATAATAATAATAATAATAATAATAATAATAATAATAATAATAAAAATAATTTTAACCTACAGACAGCTTTTAAGAGAATAATAATAATAATAATAATAATAATAATAATAATAATAATAATAATAATAATAATAATAATAATAATAATAATAATAATAATAAAAGTGTGAGATTCGTGGGATAGAGAGAGACAAACGCAAAGAACAGTCCAGAGACCCACACCCGACCTCCCATGTCTGTGGACTACATTTATATCGTACCATACTGTACCTTTGGGCCATAATTTTTTTTTTTTTAATTGGTAGTGTTATTCTCTATTTTTATATTGTAAAAGCGGGAAAAGCTTAACAGGTGTATCAACATTCGATTTATAAATTAATATCACATTAATTCTATTGATTTTTGTATAGAATTGATTTAGTAATGATATTTCTTTAAAACTTTTCTTGTTTGTACAGATGTTGTCGTCATATTATGACAACTTTCTGTTATGCTAAACTTGATGAAGATTAATATTTTGTTTTGTTTACAATTTTCAGTGAGAGTTTTGGCGTTGCAATCGACACTTTGAGTTAAACAACATTCAGAAGGACTTTGTCACAAGAACACTTCAGATCCACGAATCAAGAACTTCTGTCCAAAGATGACATAGGTGTTCCTATACTGTATCTTTTACAATTTCTCTTCAGTTCAAATTCGTTTTCAGTGTGAAACGTGGAAAGACTATTGGTTTTTTTAAGCATTTGATTTAGTTGTGTTTTAAATCTTTACTTGTATGTTATCTAGCTTTTATTATACATTGAAACGACGAGTTCCTAACTAACCAAACATAGGAAGCTGTGCCCTTACTCGTTAGCAGGGATTCTCATTATTACCATACACCTCTCTCTCTCTCTCTCCTCTCTCTCTCTCTCTCTCTCTCTCTCTCTCTCTCTCTCTCTCTCTCTCTCTCTCTCTCTCTCTCTCTCTCTCTCTTTCCATAATTTAGTCTTAAAGAGGCTACTTTGTAGATATCAAGCTTGGTTTAGGCGAGGTCCGAAAGTACGAAAAAAATAGTTTTGCCTCAATGCTTTGAGTTTCTTTTCATTCATCCATGAAAAATTCAAGGTATAAAAATACTTCAAAATACTTTTTTAGGTTTCTTTTAGTGTTCTGTTATGTAACACTTTACCATTTATTAAGGGTTGGGGTTAATCTGTGCTATTTAAGAATCTTCTGCTTTTGAAATACTCTGTATAGAAAATCTGCCAAATTAAGGAACAGTGCAATGTCCTACAAATCAATCCTGTATGTACATGATCAGGTAAGGCTAGGGAATGGCTACCAATGACTCACCACCCAACCTATGGCCAGGGAGGGCCAGGTAATGGCTACTGATAACTCACCAGGTAGATCTATATGTCCCCAAACACCCAACCTGTAACTCATAGGTTATGAATTTTATCGAAGTTCTTTCAATTGGATTTACTGATTTATTAGAAATTAACTTATATGCTGCGAGGGATCTTGGGCTTATAGCATCCTGCTTTGCCTATTAGGATTGTAGCTTAGCGTGTAATGATAAAAATAACACCATTTTCTGAATGATTATTGTCTGTTTTGTTCGAATCAATTTCTCATTCAGTCAATAGGTAAACATTCTGATCCAAGTCAAGGACCATTATGTCTCAAAAGAAAAAGGATACCAAGAAAAACAGAGAACGTGAAAATATGGTTCAAATGATCTTCATCATTAGAGAGACGAAATATTTCTCTTATGGTTTAAACGTAATAACACAATAACATTTTATGATACAATATTTAGACGACCTGACCTGGGATGAAGTAACGTGTCGGGAATTCTTACTTGAGGGTAAACTCGAGTACACATTTGTATCTTCATTGCTTCCCTCTCTTGGTTTTTTTTTTTTTTTTTTATTTTTTTTTTTTTTTTTTTTTTTTTTTTTGGGTGTGTGTGTGTGTGTGTGTGTGTGTGTGTGTGAGTGTGTGTGTGAATCTTTTATAGTTTATAGATTGAAGATCTATATTAATTTTGTTACTTTTCTTAAGGAATTTTATTTTAATTTTTCATTACTTTTCTTGTAGTTGATGTATTTCCTTATTCCCTTTCCTCACTGGGCTATTTTCCCTGTTGGCGCCCTTATGCTTATAACATCTTGCTTTTCCAACTAGGGTTGTAGCTTTGTTAGTAGTAATAGTAATAATAGTAATTGAATACCGATTTCTTTACTTGGAAATTCACTAAATTTGGATAAAATTTATTGTAATTTTCTTAGAATTTGATTGAAGCAACCAGACAATTCGAATTTATTTTCTGTCAAAATTACTCCATAAAATATGTTATTTGCATTTTTGGTGGCACACTGTTACACGGACAGACTCACAACCATAGAAAGACTCCATATCACAGATGCATTGTATATCTATCTCGACAGTTGAGTCATTTTTTCCTATTAAAAAGTTTCATGTTCGACAATTTCATGCAATCATCACTTAATAAGGAATAATGGTTTTGAAATAATTACACGTCATTGGTCTAGCGCCCATAGGAAAGGGATTTAAAAAAAAAAAAAGAAATAGAAAATAAATCGTTTTTATTTATCTGAAAAAAAAGTTGATGACCTAATTGCAAGAGACCATCTATTGATCCATATGCTAAATTTTTTCACCCAGCTGCCTAGTTCCCCCAGGTCCTAACGGAAGGGGGGGGGTGGATATGAGGACAACTACGTCCTTCCTTAAGGGGGAAAGGGTTGTGGAAACCTTTATGCCTGTCAATCTGTTGGACGGGGATTTCGAACCCTCGTTCAAGCTAGATAATTTCTTGTGGTGCCTGTAACCTCACCATCCTTGCGAGCAAGGGAACAAAAGTGTTTGTTAGCTTTTAAGTCAACCTACTGAATCATGAGAGTCATTGAATAATTCTCCCTGGTCCTAGCTTGATGGAGATGGTGCTTGTGCGTTGATCAGATATGTCCTTATTCATGTCTGTAATTTGTCCACTTTCATCACCACGTTGTCAACCGGAGATTGGTGATGGTAGGAGACTTTAGTTTTATCGCTCACAGGAAAGAAACCTATCATGAGTAGCCCTGACTAGTACAGCTTTGCTGATCATAGCAATGCGCAAACACTTTCGCAAGGTTAAGGTATCCCCACATAGGAAGGGGGGATACTTTATATATATATATATATATATATATATATATATATATAATATATATATATATATATATGTATGTATGTATATATATACATATATACATATATATATTTATATATATATATATATATATATATATATATATATATATATATATATATATATATATATATATATATATATATATATTTTACATATATATATGAATATATATATATATATATATATATATATATATATATATATATATATATATATATATATATATATATATATGCGTGTGTGTGTATGTATATATGTGTATAATATAAATATATATATATATATATATATATATATATATATATATATATATATATATATATATATATATATGTATGTACGTATGTGTATATATAAATATATATATATATATATATATATATATATATATATATATATATAAATATATATATATATATATATATATATATATATATATATATATTTATATATATATATATATATATATATATATATATATATATATACATATATATATGTATATATATATATATATATACATATATATATATATATATATATATATATATATATATATATATATATATATATATATATATATATATATATATATATATATATATATATATATATATTCGTAATTGATTAAACTAGTCAGATTTCATTGAAATACTAAGTCTATCTGCAAATGCTCAAAATTTCCATCGAATTCTGGATATGATAATATTTATTACTGAAATTTAAATCACCCTTCAATGCTGCCAGCTGGATTACCGGATATTGGGTCACTGACGAGTGATGATACGCTGGAAAATGTGCAGCGTGGTTTCATCCGGCTGTAGCTTAGAAACTTTTACTTAAAGAGAGAGAGAGAGAGAGAGAGAGAGAGAGAGAGAGAGAGAGAGAGAGAGAGAGAGAGAGAGAGAGAGAGAGAGAGAGAGAGAGAGAGAGAGAGAGCAAGGAAGGACACAAAAAAAAAAACACACGAACAAAAGAGAGGCCGAATAGAATCAGAGAGAATTATGGGTACCATTGCTGTAGTTTTTATAGTCTTTCTTGACAAAAAGACTCAAGTCAACAGTCTTTGTATAGGATGGAAACTGTTGGATGCCATGTCTCGTTGTTTCCAACATTGTGATGCACACAAGTCCACAGTAATGCGTAACATTGATTTTAGGATCTTAAAGACGATGAGAGATTCTTTCAATATCCTTTTGATTTTTTTCTGTTTAATCTATTTTCATTTTCAATTATACTCTCTCTCTCTCTCTCTCTCTCTCTCTCTCTCTCTCTCTCTCTCTCTCTCTCTCTCTCTCTCTCTCTCTCTCTCTCCTTTTCCCATTCATTTATTTTCAACTCTATAGTTTCTAACGTATATTCCACCCGAGCTAGGACCAGGGATGGTCAGGCAATGGCTGTTGATGACTCAGCTGGTAACCCTATAGGCTCCGCCAACCCCACCCACACACATCCTCATCTCAGAAGGATGGTGAGATAAGAAACTCTCGAACTCGCATGGGTCTCAGACCCCTGCCCAACAGATCACCAAATATAAATGTTCTAAATTGAAATTCACTCATCCAAAATAAAATATACGAGAGAAAAGAAACCCACTGACACATCTATGTGGATATGAGAATAGATGTAGTGTCGAACTTTTGTGTGTGGAATCCCGGTATAAAGTGTCAGGAGCAGAGCAGCATTGGAAGGAAAAACCTTCAGTTTTCTAAGTGAGAACAAGGAATTTCAATAGACCTTTTGAAATCTCACACTCCTTCCAGGTAAAAATGCTTTTCAAAGTTATCACCTTTATAGAGTTAAATCCAGGAGATTGAAGCAGAAGGCTAGATCCAGATGCATTGATATACATATATTTTCATATATGCATTAAGGTAGTTTATGAAATCATTATCTTGTATTCTATAAACGATCTGTGCGCTATGATAATTGTTATTTTGTAATACTGGAGGCGTTATTCATGTTTTATTCTCAATTATGTAATTTGAATTGTGTAATTTTGCAGGTGCTTTGCAAAGGGTTCATGTGAGGACCTTTTTTAATAAAAAGTGTAAATAGTTAACATAAAAACCACTATTATTCGTAGCTTGTTTCGTGTATATATATATATATATATATATATATATATATATATATATATATATATATATATATATATATATATATATATATATATACAAACACACACACACACACACACACACACACACACATATATATATATATATATATATATATATATATATATATATATATATATATATATATATATATATATATATATACAAACACACACACACACACACACACACATATATATATATATATATATATATATATATATATATATATATATATTTATATATATATATATATATATAATATATATATATATATATATATATATATATATATATATATATATATATATATATATGTGTGTGTGTGTGTGTGTGTGTGGTGTGTGTGTATATATATATATAAGCCATAAATATTTGATACATTAATGTCTGGGTTCACTTAATGACCTCAGGATCAGAGCCCCAGGCGAAATCACACACAGATAATAGCTTCTGGCCGGCTGGGAATCGAACAATACATATTTTATAGCAAATACATTTATTCCTTTATGCTGATATTTGAATATTAATAAGTTTAAAAAAAATATCTCTATTAGGTCTTTATTATTATTATTATTATTATTATTATTATTATTACTATTATTATTATTATTATTATTATTATTATTATTATTATTATTATTAGTTATCATTTGGAAAAGCAGGGTATTAAAAGCCCAAGGGCACCAACAAGGAAAAATAGCAAAGTAAGGAGAGGAAACAAGGAAATAAATAAACTACAAGAGAAGTAATGAACAATTGAAATTAAAGTATTTTAAAAACATTAACACCATTAAAACATATATAATACAGGGTCAGGCAAAAGGATATGACATTCATGAACGCATTCGACAGTGTGTTGACACTACTCAATTACATTTGATTGATTTAATTTTTAAAACATTATGAAACAGAATGGCATTATATGTACTTTTCAAAAATTAAAAACACTTTTTTGTATCTTTACTTTATTTGCCTTCTATTAAACCTACAAATGTGTCAGATCATTTTGCCTGACCCTATATATAAACTATAAAAAGAGACTTATGTCAGCTTGTTCAAAATAAAAACATTTGCTGCAAGTTTGAACTTTTGAAGTTCCACCGATTCAACTAACTAATTACGAAGATCGTTCCACAGGTTGGCCACAGCTGGAGTAAAACTTTTAAAATACCATTTACTATTGAGCCTCATGAGGAATAAGGCATGTCTATGTCTAATATCTTATTAATTTTTGCTGAATTTTGGCCTAATTTTTTCGTATAACAAAATCCAATTTAAGCTCTTTATTTCAAACTAAAGAGGAAATACATAAAACAACCAATTTGTCACACGTTTTAAAAATTCTCTTTGAAATAGAAGGAAATTGAAGTTTCATTAGCTTTAATAGTTCAACATTTCCGTTTTCTCTCAAAGCCAGAGTTTTGTTACTCTGTCCTCCTGAAAAGATGATAAGAGTCATTGAGAAGACAAAGTACAAGATCAATGCTACAGAGACAGACATTATCCCTAAACAAAACTATTATTATTATTATTATTATTATTATTATTATTATTATTATTATTATTATTATTATTATTATTATTATTATTATTATTATTATTATTATTATTATTATTAGCCAAATTACACCTACTAGATTGGAAAAGCAGGATAATGTTAGCTCAAGAGCCCCAACAGGAAGAAATAGCCCAATGACGAAAGGAAATAAAAAAATCGATAATCTATATGAAAAGTATTGAATAAAGCATATAAAAAATTTCAAAATCAGTAACAACATTGGAATAGATCTGTCTTTTTTAAACTATGAAGAGAGCCTTTACCATCCTGTTCAACATTAAAAACATTTGCTGCACTTTTGAGCTTTTGAAGTTCCATTAACCCAATGTAGTAATGTCAAAGGCAAAAAATATATTTTAGAATAATATATTATTTTCATAAGTATAGAGCTGAAATCAAAATAATATTTCAACTTTTTCACTTTCGGAATTTACTGTATTTGTGTCAAAACGTATTTTTTATTTAATAAACGTGTGTGGTCGCTGAAGGAAATGACCTAACCCATAAATCCATGTACTTTCGTGGATTCCAGGAATCCCTGGAAATTTATTTTCCAACACCTTGCATTTATGTGGACATAATGGTCTTACTTGAACCATAAAGGCCAAGAAGATATTAGGAAATGTTTGGGAGATTACATAGAAGGAAGTTTTTCTCTACGTTGGAATATGACTAGAAATGCTAATGCTAATGTGTTCTATCGTAAAGAGATTTCTTAATTTTCATTTTGTATATATAGATAAGGAAATTTTTAAGCGATGTTTTTTATGGAAAATTATACACCCACACACACATACACACACACACACACACACACACACACACACACACATATATGTATATATATATATATATATATATATATATATATATATATATATATATATATATATATATATATATATATATATATATATATATATTACTGTTGAAACGCTTTAAATTCCGCTCATGAATGGCAGAGGCATAGGACAGTGACATTGCTCTAGCAGACAGGGCAATGCTCTAGAGAATGACTACATATACATATGATAATCACCCAAGCCTCCTCTCCATCGAAGCTAGGACGAAGGAAGGCCAGGGAATGGCTCCCCAAACCCCTTATCCATAGCTCACAAGGATGGTAAGGTAGCAGCGACCGAAGAAGCTAATGTGTTTGAGTGGGACTTGAACCCAAGTCTGGCGTTCACCAGTCAAGGACGTTACCAAAATATTATTATTATTATTATTATTATTATTATTATTATTATTATTATTATTATTATTATTATTACTATTATTATTATTTTTATTATTATTATTGTTGTTGTTGTTGTTGTTGTTGTTATTATATCTAGTGCATATCTAATGGAATATGAATAATTTCTTTTTTCATATGTATTTGTTCATAAAATATTCAATTGTTCATTACGATTAACTATTGCAATAAAAAAATGACTCTACTAAAAATTTCATTTTTCTCAAGACAAATCTTTACCTTTAATAATGTTCTTGAAATATTTTACTTTAATTGTTCATTATTTCTCATACAATTTATTTATTTCCTCATTTCCTCTCCTCACTGGACTTTTTTTTTCCCTGCTTGAGCTCTTGGGCTTATAGCATCCTGCT
>NC_090756.1:47317002-47324502 GCF_036898095.1 Palaemon carinicauda | reverse complement strand
ATAAAAAAGAATTATTCCCTACATGATTCAAAGACAGACTAAGTAGGGTCCCTTTACTGGTTTCAAACTATAGTAGCCGCCGATATTCCAGGTGAAATAAGCCCCACCCCTTGATGACCAAATAGCCAGTTATCTTGTATCCTGCTTTTATTGTGGTTACAACACATCCACTTAAAGTGATTATAAGTTACTATAGTTTGAAATTTGCAAGGGGATGTATTGTGACCGCGGCTAACGTGAGAGACAACGTGATTGGCTATGACATATACAGTGGGTGTGGTTTATTTCCCCAGGAATCTACTGTATGTGCCGACTATGAGTGTGAGAAAACATACCTCGATGTCTTTAGAATTTTACTATATAGAATAAATTAGAAAAGTAGTTATTTACAATCCCTATATATATATATATATATATATATATATATATATATATATATATATATATATATATATATATATATATATATATATACATATATATGTATATATATATATATATATATATATATATATATATATATATATATATATATATATATATGTATATATATATATATATATATATATATATATATATATATATATATATATATATATATACATATATATGTATATATATATATATATATATATATATATATATATATATATATATATATATATATACATACATAATATACACACACACACACACACATATATATATATATATATATATATATATATATATATATATATATATATATATATATATAATATATATATATATATATATATATATATATATAAGTCAATATGATACTTAAATATTGTCATGCTCAAAATAATCAATAATTTCACTCATTAAAATTCTACTAGATTTTACTCTAATGTTTTCTAAGCAATTATTTATTGATAAACTTCATCAGTTGCAGTAAAAGATTTGTTTGTAATTTAGTTACATAAAGAATTCTTGTAATAAACTATTGGGATGTTTTGTAGACTTCACGGAATTCCTTCTTTTGTGTTTTAATGATCCCTTATCTATATAGATCAGTATACAAAAGTACATAATGTCAATTTATGAATAGATAAAAAGGTTATCAATATTTTACGGTTACTAAAAATAAAGAGTTCCTTTGATAAACGTTTGAGTTTTATAAGAGTAGAAATGAACAATTAGTTAGCAGAGAAGACAAAATTATTAATTACTAATTTCTTATCAGAATAAAACCTTTCAAACAACTTTCAAAAGTTTATCGAAGCTTTTTCTTAGTTTTTTCTTTTTTCATTAAAGAATTCGAGATCATTTAACTTTTTTCATTTAATGCATTAAATACACTCTTTACAAATGTCTCTATTTCGAGTGTATCAATCTCTAATTTATAAAAGATATTGTACAATCGATGGTAGTTTGATAGTAAGTTATATAGCTATCTTGAGTTTCATTGGAGCAATACTAGAACTTTAGTTGTTCAGTGGCTACTATCCTCTTGGTAAGGGTACAAGAGACTAGCTATGGTAAGCAGATCTTCTAGGATAAGAAGACCACAAAATCAATCCATTGTTCTCTAGTCTTGGGTAGTGTCATAGCATCTGTACCATGGTCTTCCACTGTCTTAGGTTAGAGCTCTATTTTTTGAGGGTACACTCAGACCGCACTATTCTATGTTTCCTTATTTCCATTCCTCAATGGGCTATTTTTTCCCCGTTGGAGGCCTTGGGATTATATTATCCTGCTTTTCCAATTAAGGTTTTTCAAAAGCTTGAAGTAAGTTGGAAAACTTTTGTATGTGTAAACACAAGTAACAGAAAAGAAATCTTGATCATTACCAATTATAAGTAATCTTAAACAAATCAAAGCTCGAAGACAGAGCTATACCTCTGTAATTAAAATGTCTAGAGATGAAATTAAATCCTTTCAGGTTTATTTCATTAAGCAGCACGCGTTCACATTGGCAAATTAGTCTTCTCTTTATCATGTCCCCCAGCCAGACCTGCTGGTTGAAACTTCACTAAAACTTAAATCATTAAATCTGAGACGCATGAATTAAAGACTCTGCGCAATGAGAGAGGAGAGAGAGAGAGAGAGAGAGAGAGAGAGAGAGAGAGAGACGTCGAAATAATTACTAGGAATTAAGAAACTTTTGAAAACACGTCTAATGAAGATGAAATGTCATGGTCTGAAATATTGTTATGATTTTTATTCCCTTCACTTCATTTTTCTTGTTTGTAACTTTTTTTATCGAACATTTACCCTAACAACATTTTCTCTATTATTGTTTTTTCCTTCTTAAGTACCTTTTGTTTTGGAGAGTGGGTCCCTTTGAATTTGGTAATGAAAGTAGAAAGAAAAAAGAGAGCAGCAGAAATTTTCAAAGTATCCTTCATATCATAGAATCCACTTTCATCAAAATAAGCTTTTAACATGTTCTAATAACTCACATTTTCTGGCCAAGATCATCATCTTCTTCAGACAATTTTCTCTTTGGTGATTAAAAACGTCTTTAACAGAGGTTTTTTCTAGGTAGACTTATCTTCTTTTCAAGGTATACTCCTCCTTATTTTCAAAGTAGACTATTTCTTCAAGATAGACTTTTTTTTTTTTTTAAATAGACTCCTCTGTTTATAGACCACTACAGGACAGAGATCTCAGACATGTCAGATTGGTGATCGTGGGGGACTCTAGTGTGGTCACTGTAAAACAATCTAGTGTTGGTAACCCTGACTAGTACAACTTTCCTGATCATGGCGATTGACTCTGCATAACCCCTTCCACTATGTTATGGTTTCCCCACTCAAAAAGTTTGTATATATATATATATATATATATATATTATATATATATATATATTATATATATATATATATATATATATATATATATATATTATATATATATATAATATTATATATATATATATATATATATATATATATATATATATATATATATATATATATATATATATATATATATATATATAATGTTTTCAATGTTATTCATCTAAATTTGTGATTAGTTTATTGTATTCCTTTCCAAGTATATTAACAGAAAACACGAAAAGTCAGACAAATATGAATCTTTGTTCAACATAGGGCCAGAGAACGATTACTTCCCACACGTGCGATGAAGAAATTTTCATATCCACAATATGAGCAACTCTCCCCCCCCCCCCCCTTCCCCTCACAACCAGAGTCATGAGGATTAATCAGAAACTAGTAAATACCAGGAGTTCATTTCTGGTAATGACCTCCGTACCTTCCCCGCCCCCCCCCCCCCCCCCCCAATCATGCCACCAATTGCAATGCAAACGTTTTTCTGGGAGTCAGGAAATTATGTCTTTTATAGATATTATTTTCATAAACTTTTTTTCCTAATGGTCAGATATAAATCAATGTTTGAGCAGCAAAGAAAAATTTAATTTCAGTTAAGAAGTACCTTTGAAGGTAGTTTTGAGTTCTACGTAAGGTTGAGAAGACGATGCATTAACGAACTGAGAAATTTTCATATATAAACTGGCATAAAAAGAACGTAAAGAGACACATTGGAAAAAATATGACTGCGGTCTTTCCCTGCACTGGAATAGAACCTAATGATGAAGGTGGCGAGTATGAGAAATATATATATATATTAATATATATATATATTATATATATATATATATATATATATATATATATATATATATATATATATATATATTATATATATTTTCTTCATCTACTTACATGCTTTTGTCCCATTTTTATTTTCCTTGCATAGGGTAAACAAAGTTGCATTCCTTTTGCAGGACTGCCTTGGCTTTGGTGTAGCCTGTAGTTCCGATCGGCTGCCCTGCCTGACATCGCTTCAGACACCGGTAGCGTATGTTAATGGGTAGTATCTGTATTGACTCAGCCGTAACCACCTTTGTTCCTCCCAGTACCGAGGATTCTTGGGGCGGTTAGGTAGACAGTTCGAGACGTGTAAGGTGTCCGTGTATTTAGGTGTTATAGTGGTTTTGTTTGTGTGTGTATTACCCGTCGATTGCATATATAATCCTGATGTGTCTACACAGAGAGCAAAGTGTTCGCTTCTCTGACGGGTCGGCTGCGGATTTGAATCCAAGCCACAGATTTCTACGAAGTCCGAGCTAGCTGTCTTGATAATAATAATAATAATAATAATAATAATAATAATAATAATAATAATAATAATAATAATAATAATAATAATAATAATAATAATAATAATAATAATAATTTCTTCTGTGTAATGTAGGCAAAAAATTATGCAATTGCAAGGTCATTGGATAACAATGTAGTGTCCTAAAGCAGGTGACAACATAGCGTTGGGTTGTGAACCCCGTGGGATGGAAAATGCCTTTTAAATTGCAGATTGACCATATTAAATCATTGGCAACTACATACGTTAAGTCAGTCATTTTACTTAACACTAATTTTGAAATAATAATAAAACCTGGAAATAATTCACGTTTTAGGTATATAGCACAAACTAAGGCAAAAGACTCCTTAGCTAAGAGTTGTTAATATATTATCTATCTGGAGGATCTCCATCCTTTACAGAGGCCAATGCCAATCAGTTTGTAATGCACGTGTATTTCATACACTCTCATACATTGTAATACTATTGCTCTCTCTCCTCTCTCTCTCTCTCTCTCTCTCTCTCTCTCTCTCTCTCTCTCTCTCTCTCTCTCTCTCTCTCTCTCTCTCCTGATAAATGAAAAACATACTTCAGCTTGCCATTGCATGTTTCATGTTGTTGAAGTTTTTTAAGCAATCGTTATCCTCAACCGATTGTATATAAGCTATAGTTTTCCCGTTAATAAACCAGCCATGTCCAGTCAATCTTTCTGTTAAGACGTAATCACTGCTTGCCACGAGTTTCACTCCGACAGCAAGCGGTTCAAAAGTATCTTTTCTTTTTGAAAAACTCCTTCAACACAAACCATTTTTACCACGAAAACATCTGGCTCCAGAAGGCAATAGTTCAAACACATATTATCTCGTCTTTCAGTTTTTGTTGTCTGAACTATCGAAGTGGAGGATTTGTGCGAGCAATAAAGACGTAAGTCTCACCTAATTGACGTTTGAAAATGACGCTATGAATCTCGATCCAGACAGTCCTGAAAAGGATTATCGGTCTGATGAAGGGTAAGCTATGCAAAATTCAATCAATATTTGGTTTGTAACAGTTTGATTATAGTTTTTATCTTAGAGAGAGAGAGAGAGAGAGAGAGAGAGAGAGAGAGAGAGAGAGAGAGAGAGAGAGAGAGAGAGACGAGAGAGAGAGACTTACACGAAAAAATCTTGTTTATCGGTAATCAAGAGATATTTGCTATAATTTAAATTGGAACCATGAATTTCTGCATCAGAGACCCTCAGACTCTATTTATTTTTACAAAATTATTTTTTTTGACTTTTCTCTTTCTTGTTTTAAAAATATATGAGAAATTTATATATGGAAAATCTTGGAAAACATTTGAAAAAAAAAATGAATACGAGTTTGAAAAAACATACTTCATTGCCTTGATTCTTGTGTAATAGCATTTTACAGATGTAATACTTAATATTTCAGGAATACTTATAAAACAAAAATCGATGTAATTTTTTTTTTTTACTTTATGTCAACTTAAAAATCGACATAGTTCCATTTAATCTTAAAACATAAAAGAATTAAGATTATTGTTAAAGAACTAAATGCTCATAAGTCTGCAAAGGTGTAATGACAGTGTAAATACTGTTTATTTGTGTTTATATATATATATATATATATATATATATATATATATATATATATATATATATATATATATATATATATATATATATATATATATATAAACATATAAACACTCACACACAAACACACACACACACACACACACACACACATATATATATATATATATATATATATATATATATATATATATAATATATATATATATATATATATATATATATATATATATATACTAATATATGTGTATGTGTGGTCGTGTATGTGTGGACTAAATTGAACAGAATGCTTGCTTGCTAATCAGTCTCGAGGTATTTTCGCATTCGTTGTCAGCGTATGGAACAAATTATGTTTCCTTTTGTAAAATACAATAATTCAAACTTGTATAAACATCCTATAAGCATATTATGTGTACGTTCCAAACAGAATAAAGAATACAAATTTAACAATGAAAAACTACTGTTGGCAAATCAATCAAAAGAGGTGCTACTATAGCGTGAGGTCTACCGCCATATGTCGCCTACCCAGGTGGAAGGTGAGGTCTACCACGCGACAAGCTTGGACCTTTTGCAACCTAAATGCCATGGGGTACCAGCATTCTACAGTAAACCACCAGCAATATTATGTAGATCCAGCGACAGGAGCACACAGACAGGCAATTGAGCGAGCGTGGTTGGACGCTAAAACGAGGATTCTGAAGAGATTAATGCGAGGTGTTGGTCGTCAGCTGTTCCAGTCTCATCTTGATTATTTTTTGCTGGAAGGTGATGAGGAAAAAAATTCCAATGATCTATATGTGTCTTTCTTAGAAGATGTACGAAGTGTGTACCGCTAGGATAAATGTATGGAATATATGATAACATGTTTATTTTTACCTTTATTCCTTTTTTTAATGTAATTAGAAATCCAATTATTTATTTAAGTCATTTTTAAGATACTGTATGTTTAAAATTAGTGTTTATTGCTTAAACAAATGTATGAAATGTGTTTTTATCTATGAGGGACGAATAATTTAGCAGTAGACCGATAACATGTTTATTTTTACCTTTATTCCTTTTTTTAATGTAATTAGAAATCAATTATCTATTTAGGTCATTTCTAAGATATGTTTAAAATAAGTGTTTATTGTTTTGTATCGCTAGAATAAATATGGAAATATATAACATGTTTATTTTTACCTTTATTATTTTTTTTCCAATGTAATTAAATTCCAATTATCATTTATAGACATTTCTAAAATATGTTTAAATTGAGTGTTTATTGCTTAAACAAATGTATGAAATGTGTTTTATCTATGAGGGACGAATAATTCAGCGGTAGACCTCACGCTATAGTGTTAACGGGAGGTAGACCTCACTCTATAGTAGCACCTCAAAAGAAAAGTCAAATGATGTAACGAGAAAAGTGACTGCACTTTTTTGTCTATTGCTTTTATCTGCTGGAAAATTCATAAAAAGGAAGTCTCTCTCTCTCTCTCTCTCTCTCTCTCCTCTCTCTCTCTCTCTCTCTCTCTCTCTCTCTCTCGATAAAATACAATACTATCATCGACTGTCTTTTCTAATCGACCTGGACCACCCTGGATACTGGTCCTAACGGTCAGAGGTAATCTTTGTTAATCCTGGATAATCCGTGTATAACCGGGTTTGGTGTGACCTCAGTATAAGAGGTCGCAGTCCCTATATCTATCACTCTGGCAACAATCAATTGCATTTCATATATTAAAGATAAAAGATGAACATATGATAGTGAATTCAAAGCTACATAATTTGGAAA
>NC_090756.1:47309502-47312002 GCF_036898095.1 Palaemon carinicauda | reverse complement strand
ATATGTATATATATATATATATATATATATATATATATATATATATATATATATATATATATATATATATATATATATATATGTATATATTAAATATATAAATATTAGATACTTATTCTTTTCCTTCCTTTCGACCTCTAAGAAATCTGTGTCGATTAAATTAGATTTGATTCTTTTTATTAGTTTACCACTTTAACAGTAATTCTTATACTTTTCTTCAAACCGGTAACACACTTCCGAGAAGTATTGAATATTAAAATTCAAGTTGTTATTATTATTATTATTATTATTATTATTATTATTATTATTATTATTATTATTATTATTATTATTATTTCCACCTTGCATTACTCCATCCCTGTACCTTAATTCCAGCTGCAGATATTGGTTCCAATTATGTGAATGGACAAATCCACTTTACAAGAACATAGTCTTCAGAATCTCATGTTTTCATAACATTCATTTTAAATGTTTAGGGAAACTTCCTTGAAATACATCTAACAGTGAATAATGAAGGACCTTTGAATAATGATATTAACTTGATGTAAAACTAATGTTTTCATTCCATAATATCAATGGAATCTCCTGTAATATTAATGAAAAAAATTCAATAAGAAAAAAAAAATATAGGAATAGGAAAACGTTGAAATAGAAAAAACAGGAAAAATTGTAGAGGTTAAAGCAACGGAAATTTTGTGATATAAAGAAAATCTTTATATTAAATTGATTCTACAATTAATTTGAAAATAGATCTGGATATGAGACAGGGAATCGAACAAAAAGCACGTAGGGAAAAAAAAATTTAAAATAAATAAAACAATAAATTTTACAGGTCAATGGAACATAAATTTGTGACGTCACAAATCAAATCTTCATCTTACATTTCAAGTCTTTCTCGTCTTTTTTATCTTATATATGCATAAGATTAAATCTTCAGGAGAATTGGGTTCTTTGACAGAAGCCATAAGCTCTTAAAAACACAGGATTCCCGTGAGATCCTTTTGAGTGATCGATGAGATGGGATCCAAGTGGATGGAATCGAGTCCTTATGACAATGTCCCCACGCGATCTCATATCCATTTACTTGTGTGTCGTCTTTAATTTTGAACCCGCTGTTTTAAAAGCTTTGTTAAAAAACTGAACGGGAAATAAAGAAAGCAACATGTAAGTTATTAAAGCAAGTTCAGTACGGGTGAATGAGTGATAGATTTTCTCTGGAGACTGCCAAATCTTGTGTTCATAAAACTGAGTCTTATAAAAAATTCATTGTTTATATTGCTCTTTGATATTTTTTTACGAAAGGAGGGATAAGATGTTCATAGAAATGATTTAGTGGGCAACTTACCTTTGTGTTTGTGAAGTGATTAATGTTTGATGTTAGTTATTCTATCGTACAGGATCATGAAATGGTTTGAAACGGAAACATTAACAAAGGTAGAATTAGATGAAATGACATTAGAAATATAGGATAAAGAGATTTGCATAGATTAATTAAGAGTACAGTTTATTTAATAATTAATTAAGAGTACAATTTATTTAATGAATAATTGATTTGTGTATTTCATAATTCAAATGAAATGGGTGTTAGAGACAAGATGCGAATGACCTGTAGTGTGCAAGTATGTCTTCGGGATAATGGAAAATCTTGAAGATAATATTTCATGTGTCAAAAGAACTGATTGCATGGCAAGAAGGGGGGGGGGGGGGCTGATAATGTTTTTGAATAGGGCGAATGATTTGGAGGAGAACAGAAAATGCAGATCAGATGGAGTAGCTGGGAGTTGACCTTCAGAAAGTGGTTTGTGAGGTCAAGTGAGGAACAGAGTTGATTGAACCCAATTATGGGGAGACTGTTGCTTGGTAAAAGAAGAAATTGAAGGATGTGAAATATATCTTCCCAGAGACTTTTTTCTTCTGGATTCTTAGAATATTCATATAGTTAAATAATTTTTCAGCATGTAATCAGTTTCATTTGTTTACAGTAAAAAAAAAAAAAAGAAAAAAAAAAAAAACCTTAGGAGGCAAGTTTTTTTAGTAGTCTATTTCGATTGCTTCTCTTTTGCAGCATTTTCTGTTTTAAGTTTCTTTTGGAAATCAGTTTTAGAAAACAGTATTTTCTAAAAGCCCTTCCACTCCATTGGTTTATGTAGTCCATAAAATTTAATTAAATCCTCCGTCTTCAAATAGTGGTTAATACCTTTCTCAAATTATGTAAAGCCTTTCTTACATAAGACATTTTTTTTAAATTAACTTTTTAAAAAATCTATTAACTTTTCTTTAGCAAATGTTAATAAGAGTTCATGAGTTGTGATTATGACTCTTATGGTTTCTTATAGCTGTTAATTATATTTGACATGTGTCGTTTTGTTAGATATATTGAAGTAATTAACCGCTTGGGTTAGCAGCAGGCCTAGAGTTAAGGTTTGAGATTCAAGGGGAATATTATTATTATTATTATTATTATTACTGTTAGTTTATGCAACCTGTCAAATATGAAGAC
>NC_090756.1:47299502-47304502 GCF_036898095.1 Palaemon carinicauda | reverse complement strand
GTTTCAAATAAGATTTATTGAGGCGTTGTACCTCATTCAGGGCATCAAGAAATACGTGACTAAACTCTTCTCATTTATGAAATTTCATTTATATTAATGGAAATTGACTTCAAGTGAGTTTTTGCCGTTTCATAGTTCTCATGAATTATTTAAGAATATTTCATGTATTAAGTTTTACAAGCATTTTTTTTTTTTTTAACTTCTTTCTTTGAGTAAAGGCCATCAAATTCATTTGTATCATCTGTCTTAATTAAGAGTTGTTTTGCATTATGACAATTAAGAAGAATGTATCCTAAATAGGCGGTATTGTCTTGATAGCCCAGTGAGGAAAGTGAATGAGGAAATAGATAAAGTACAGGAGAAGTAATGAAAAATTTAAATTAAATATTTCAAGTACAGAAATAACATTAAAACAAATATTTCATTTATAAAGTATAAAAATAGACATGTCAGCCTTTTCAACATATATTTTATGCAAGTTTGAACTTTTGAAGCAGATTATTCAAGATATAATTTTCAAAATTGCATAATTCTATTAGACCAGGTCTTAATAACGTCTAAAATTCGTATGTCACCAGACTTGTGGCGACACTATCAGAATTTATATGTTGTAACAAAATAACTAATGAAAAGTTTGTGAATCTGGAAAGATATGAACAAAATTAAGTGAAAACTATAACGCTTGAGATATACATACATACATACACACACACACACACACACACACACATATATATATATATATATATAGGCCTATATATATATATATATATATATATATATATATATATATATATATATATATATATATATATATATATATATATATATATACACACACATGTATATATATATATATATATATATATATATATATATATATATATATATATATATATATATATATATATATATATATATATATATATATTGAAGGCATATATAAAAGAAGAGGTATTCAAAACGGAAAAAGGACGAATAAAGAACCGTAAAATTCTTATGAAATATTAAAGCAAAATACTAATGAAGATATTTTAATATACTGTATATCTTCATAAACGTATAATAACAATTATTTTCTTTAGATACATCGAAAAAGAGAAACATTTTCCATTAGTAACGAAAAATTTGTTGTACACGCTTTGATTACTTTCCTCTTCTTTTTCATCATTATTTCAGAGGCATAGAGATATTTTCCCTAGAAGTGTTGCATCGACTGACCAATATCAGTGTTTTGCCATCTTTCACATTTTTAGAATTTCAAACTTTTTTTTTTCTCGATTGTAGTCTGTTTGTAAAAAAGTTATTCCCAATTATATTCTTGTATTTTTCTGCGTCTTTTAATTAATATATAGAATATAGAAAACACATAAAATGTAATTGAACGAAGAAAAAGGATAATTAAATATTCTAGCAACTTTTTTCTAAAAAAAAATATTTTGAATAAGATTTACTTTCATATATAATTTTACAATTAACAAACAAAAGCTCTATATTCAAATAAATATATCTCTCTACTTACCTGTCTTAGTATCTATAGCATTCAAATTCATTCATCAATTTTTGCAAAGATGAAACGTAGCGTGTAGTGGTATGTGGCAGCTCATTCGAAAATCCCAGGTACCACTATCAAGTTCAATTTATTTGCCTGAAAATAACGTTTTAGTATTTCCTTTTGTATATAATTTTACTATGATTAAATAAAAGGCCAATTATATTAAAAACATATCTCTATTTATCTGTCGCAATAATCCTATTTCTAGCACGCTCTCTTGCCTCTCTCATATCTAGCCTCCTATCACCCAGAGATTTCTTCACTCCATCCATCCACCCAAACTTTGGCCTTCCTCTTGTACTTCTCCCATCAACTCTTGCAATTGTCACCTTCTTTAGCAGACAGACATTTCCCATTCTCTCAACATGGCCAAACCACCTCAACACATTCATATCCACTCTAGCTGCTAACTCATTTCTTACACCCGTTCTCCCCTTCACCACTTCATTCCTAACCCTATCTACTCGAGATACACCAGCCATACTCCTTAGACACTTCATCTCAACACATTCAATTTCTGTCTCTCCGTCACTTTCATTCCCAACAACTCCAATCCATACATCACAGTTGGTTCAATCACTTTCTCATATAGAACTCTCTTTACATTTATTCCCAACCCTCTATTTTTTACTACTCCCTTAACAGCCCCCAACACTTTACAACCTTCATTCACTCTCTGACGTACATCTGCTTCCACTCCACCCTTTGCTGCAACAACAGACCCCAAGTACTTAAAATGATCCACCTCCTCAAGTAACTCTCCATTCAACATGACATTCAAACCTTGCACCACCTTCCCTTCTTGTATATATCGTAACCCTACTCTTACCCACATTAACTCTCAACTCCCTTCTCTTACACACCCTTCCAAATTCTGTCACTAGTCGGTCAAGCTTCTCTTCTGTGTCTGCTGCCAGTACAGTATCATCCGCAAACAACAACTGATTTACATCCCATTTATGATCATTCTCGTCTACCAGTTTTAATCCTCGTCCAAGCTCTCGAGCATTCGCCTCTCTCACCACTCCATCAACATACAAGTTAAACAACCACGGCGATATCACACATCCCTGTCTCAGCCCCACTCTCACCGGAAACCAATCGCTCACTTCATTTCCTATTCTAACACATGCTTTACTACCTTTGTAGAAACTTTTCACTGCTTGCAGCAACCTTCCACCAACTCCATATAACCTCATCACATTCCACATTGCTTCCCTATCAACTCTATCATATGCTTTCTCCAGATCCATAAACGCAACATACACCTCCTTACCTTTTGCTAAATATTTCTTGCATATCTTCCTAACTGTAAAAATCTGATTCATACAACCCCTACCTCTTCTAAAACCACCCTGTACTTCAAGATTGCATTCTCTTTTATCCTTAATCCTATCAATCATTACTCTATCATACACTTTTCCAACTACACTCAACAAACTAATACCTCTTGAATTACAACACTCATGCACATCTCCCTTACCCATGTATAGTGGTACAATACATGCACAAACCCAATCTACTGGCACCATTGACAACACAAAAAACATATTAAACAATCTCACCAACCATTCAAGTACAGTCACATCCCCTTCCTTCAACATCTCAGCTCTCACACCATCCATACCAAACGCTTTTCCGACTCTCGTTTCATCTAGTGCTCTCTTCACTTCCTCTATTGTAATCTCTCTCTCATTCTCATCTCCCATCACCGGCACCTCAACACCTGCAACAGCAATTATATCTGCCTCCCTATTATCCTCAACATTCAGTAACCTTTTGAAATATTCCGCCCACCTTTTCCTTGCCTCCTCTCCTTTTAACAGCCTTCCATTTCCATCTTTCACTGTCTCTTCAATTCTTGAATAGTTTTATGAAAACTTAAAGTGTCTTCTAAAAAAAGGAGGGGGGGGGGGAGAATTATGAGTCTTCAGAGTGGTCAACTTGGACACCATGAATGCTTTCAACCATTATTTTATTTACCGGGTTTTTTTTTCGAATAATTTATTACCTAATCCTAAGGAGTTGGGAGTAGGTTGTGTTTTCGGCCCTGTTTGTCAGTTTGTCTGTTTAATCGTGAACAACTTCCTGCCCACAATTTTACTTCCAGAGTAGTGAAATAGTGAGACTTTTCAGGGATTAATTGATAAGGTGAGACGTTGAAGTGATTCAATTTTTAAAGTCCTAGGTCAAAGGTCAAGGTTAAAGATCGAGCAAAATATCAACCGAAAGGAATTCTGAGAAATGTAAGTTGGTTTCGAAAAATTTGTTCTGAGTTTTAAGAGCGAAGATCAACAATTTATGTGAAGCGAAGGACAATTTCGTTATCTATTTGAATATAAAAGAAATGATTTATAATCTGAAATTATGAAGAATATCTCAAATGAATATACACATCAATACTCTCCAGGATTAGGATTGTGCGAAATTAAAATCCAGCCAATTATTAGCATCAACCACTGAAGAATTCTGGTATATCTTATACAATGCAGTACATTATGCAAGTTAGAATATGCCAGGTTTCTTCTAATATGTATTCGTTAAGAGCTACTCCTAGTAACATTGGTAGTTGGTTGGCCAGGATACTACCGCTTTTGACTGGCCAGACAGTACTAAATTGGATCCTTTTCTTTCTGGTTACGGCTATTTTTTTTCTTTTGCCTACGCCTACACAGAATAGTCTGGCCTATTCTTCCCACATTCTCCTCTTTCCTCATACACCTTCGCTCAAGGGGTTAACTACTGTACTGTAATTGTTCTGTGGTTACTCCTCTTGGTAAGGGTAGAAGAGATTCCTTACATGGTAAGCAGCTCTTCTAGGAGGACACTAGAAAATCAAACCATTGTTCTCTAGTCTTGGCAGTGCCATAGACTCTGTACCATGGTCTTCCAATGTGTTGGGTTAGAGGTCTCTTGCTTACGAGTACAGTCCACTCAGACACACTATTCTCTCTTATTTCTCTTCCTCTTGTTTTTTTTTAAGTTTTTATAGTACATAGATGAAATTTATTTAAATTTTTACTATTCTTAGAATGTTTTATTTTAATTGTTCAATACTTCTCTTGTAGTATATTTATTTCCTTAATTCCTTTTCTCATAGGGCTGTTTTTCCCTGTTAGAGCCCTTGGGCTTATAGAATCCTTATTTTTCAGCTAGGGTTGTAGCTGGGCAAGTAATAATAATAATAATAATAATAATAATAATAAAGCATATGACTTAAAATTACAGTACACTGATTCAATTAAACTGTTTTAACATTAGCGTTTGAAGTATGAGAGAGAGAGAGAGAGAGAGAGAGAGAGAGAGAGAGAGAGAGAGAGAGAGAGAGAGAGAGAGAGAGACCCTATAGCTCTATGTCATCACTTTGCATCTTAAATCAGAAGTACTTGCACCAGGAAATTAGAAATCTTGTTTTCTGATATGATAGAGAAATTAAAAATAGTGA
>NC_090756.1:47292002-47294502 GCF_036898095.1 Palaemon carinicauda | reverse complement strand
TGTCTGTATACTGAGAGGGTACATCAACTTACAATTAAATCTTTATATAAATTAAAATCGAGAACTGTTGTTTGTCATTAGAAATTATCTGTCCAAAACAGTCTAATAAACCATCTATTCTCAAACCTAAGCTGACATTGAAAGAGACATACTTTTCGTGAATGTGAAAAATATTAAAGAAAAAATAACGCAAAAGTTTAATTGACAAGAGTTTGGAATATTTGGAACACCACTTTTGCGCAATAAAGAATACGAAGAAGCTACAGAGTATACTGTATGTGAAGTTTATAGTTTGGCGTCTTGGAAGAAACAGCTAAAAGGAAAAATGATGACGTTCTGAGAGTAATTTTAAAATCTGGGAAATGTTGTAGTTTCTGGAAACAAAAGATCTCTGTATGTTATTACAGCTCCTCTCATAGGTAATTAACATAGATTCTCTCTCTCTCTCTCTCTCTCTCTCTCTCTCTCTCTCTCTCTCTCTCTCTCTCTCTCTCTCTCCATGGTCCGGTACTTTGATGTAGTGAGAGAGCTTGCGTGATGCGATGAATGGGTGGCTGATGGCAGCTGGGAGTTTTTCCAGCTCTGAGCATCCAGACTAAGACCGGACCACTATTAACTCTAATGCAATTTCATATTTCTGTTTTTCCCTCTTTGTCAACCATTCTATCCAAACTCTCAACTTTAAATCTCTCTTGTCTAGGAAAAAAAGGTATTTAGACGAGGCGGTTATTTATAACTAGCCTATACACATATAGACATTAAGGAGCTGACTGCTACCTCATGCATCAGAGCAGAAGCTTTGGGACCTCTATAAACAACGCTAGGAACTCGGTCACAGGTTTCGAGAGACTGGGATGGTGGGATTCGAGGATAACAGGGACGCAAGAATGGGATAGTGATATTATTGCCCCACAAAGCACATTCCTAACATGTAATAGCTGATTACTCCCTGTGACCGACCCCTAGCGAAATAGGCTCAACTGCTCATGAGGTTGACATAGCTTTAGTGCCTTGTTGGAGTCCTGGCCAACTAAAAAACCAAGCTGCTGCTTCTGGGTAATACTTAGTAGTACATAAGAGTCTGGCTGTTCTAGGATGTCAGGATTTCCCAGTAATCGCTAGCCTTCAGCTGTCAATCCTAGTGAGAAAACAGGTTTCTGCCTTGTGCTACTCAGTTGAGAGCTGTGGCACTTTAGGGAGAGCCTAACTTTGAGGAGGCTTAACTGCTGGTTTGGGAGCTCTTATGGGAGGTTGGGGACAAAAAAGATGGAAAGTCACCCTGGATTAAGCGGAGGCGGCAGCAGGTGGGTAACTATCATTTACCTCACCTTATTACACTAGTGTTCACAAAGCTAATAATTATTGTAGTTATTAGCTGAGATATCCAAACAGACACGCATTAGACAATATCACAGAAATTCAAAATGACTGAGAAACTGGAGTTAAAGCACAAATGTGCAAAATGTCAAATAAACAAATGGTGCGAAGACTTCAAATAAGGGTGCGCTGCAAACCTGCACCGTAATAGTGCATGAACAGGAAATAGAAGAATTGAAAACGGAAAACCAAGAACTAAGAAAACAATTGATAGAGATCATGTCCAAGTTCCAACAGTTCGAAGTAAGGAACAAAGAAGTCGTAGATGATGTGGTAGAAAATGGGATTAATATCAAAGAAATACAAAATAAGGTAAAATCAAGGACAGAATCCAGAGAGAAATGGTAGCTAAGGCCCAGAAGACTTAACAACAGCCTAGAAATGTAACTGCCACCAAAATCCCAGGCGTCAAGCTTTTTTAAGAAGGGTCACCCTACTAAAATAGGAGGAGGGGTAATGCTCTATGTTAAAAATCACTTAAACCCCATAAAAATTAAATTAGAAACCGAATGTGATGTAACAGGTGCAAATATCAACACCATAGGAAAAAATCATGTCCAGACTAGTAATATGCAGACCACCACATCAAACACAAGAACAGGACGAAGCGATGTATAGACAACTTGGACAAAAAGTTAACAATAAGCTAGTTGTCCTAATGGGAGACTTCACGTAAATTGGGACACTGTATTCTACATCATACACAGAGGGACCAACTCGGGGAAATTACATACTGGATATTGTGCTAAAAACAGAAGAAAATTTAGAATACAGTGTTTCAGTAAGTGAAAGTTTTGGCAAAAGTGACCACAGGATAGTCAGGTTTCAGGTAAATATTCCTTATCCAAAAGAAGGAAAGAATAAAAAAAGAAAAAAAAAGGCTAGACTACAGACTGAGCAACTGGATAAAACTGAAGGAATACATCAATAATTTAGAATACGACTAAACAGGGAACATAGATACGCAATGGGACTCCTTTGTAGATACATATAAAAGAAAAAAAGGCTAAATGTGTACAGTAAAAACCCAATAAAAAAAAAAGTTAGCCCATAAAGTGACTCAGAGGGAAATCCTATAACAAATAATTTGGAAAAAGCTGAACTGCTGAATGCATATTTCACA
>NC_090756.1:47284502-47287002 GCF_036898095.1 Palaemon carinicauda | reverse complement strand
ACTAAGGTTGAAGAGATTTACGTCTTGATACGAACACTTTTCAAATAATCCTTAAAAGGTATCTGTTTTGTTTAGTCAAAGTTCGTGCAATTCGCATATGATTTAGTAAATAGGCATTATTGTCTGAATAAAGGCTTGCAAATAATATATGTCTTATAGATGTAAAATTGTGGAGAACGTATATTTCAGAGTCATTAACACAGATACCTCGAAAACAATTCATTTGAATTGTTAATAACGTCGACATATAGCCGATACTAATTTTCTTAGTGAATGTATTATTACCAGTGACAAGTAGGTTATAAAATTCGGTCGGTTTATTCATTTATTTATTTCCTTTTTTTTTTTTTTTTTTTTTTTTTTTTTTTTTTTTTTTTTTTTTTTTTTTTTTTTTTTTCCTCTCTGAGTGTGGGCAGGATTACGTCAAAAATACTCGCCAGCTACAGTAAGCATATGAAAATGTGGGTGCTCTGTCGGTAGAGTTTAGTTAAATGTAACAGAAGATTCATCTACAGTCATCATATAAAAAAAAGCGTGTTTTAGACTTAGGTAAAATTCTTGCAATATTCATTATCGGAGATATGAGATCTCGGATTACTATCGTTATTTCTTGAGTAAGATATAGAACAATGATTAATCAAAATACACTGGATTGCCTATTAATGGTTCATAAGTCTTATTGCCTTAAAAGCATTCATTTTGGAAAACATTTTGATACTCAAACAACCGAATATTGAATATCATATTATAGAAATATAAAAGAATATCATATTGAAAATAAGTCAGGAAATTTTTGTATAAAATAATCTTCTCTGGATTCAAAGTTAATTTATCTTTCATTTTAAAAATCATGTTACAATTGCCACAGAAAAATAAGTGTATTGATATATACATATATATATATATATATATATATATATATATATATATATATATATATACTATAATATATATATATAGTATATATATATATATATATATATATATATATATATATATATATATATATATATACATGTAAATATATATATATATATATATATATGCATATATATATATATATATATATATATATATATATATATATATATATATATATATATATATATATATATATATATATAATATATATAACATATATATATTTATATATATACATATAAATATATATACATATATATATATATATATATATATATATATATATATATATATATACATACATATATATATATATATATATATATATATATATATATATATATATATATATATATATATATATATATATATTTATATATATATATATATATATATATATATATATATATATATATATATATATATATATATATATATATATAATATATATATACGGTGGAAATTTATTTTATTTCAGCACGATAGTGTTGATTTATATCCTTATTAACTCCTTAGAGGTAATTCGTATTAAATGCTACCAATTGTGTCACCTGGTGGGCATGGAAGTCGCGGAAAACTCACTGATGTCTCGCCAGGTAATTCTAATAACAATAATAATTATTATTATTATTATTATTATTACTATTATTATTATTATTATCATTATTATTATTATTATTATTATTATTATTATTATTATTATTACTGTTGCCGTTTTTATTATTATCATTATTATTATTATTATTTTTGTCATTGTTTTTGTTATTGTTGTTGTTTTTGTTGGTATTATTATTATTATTATTATTATTATCATTATTATTATTGTTGTTGTTGTTTTTGTTGTTGTTGTTGTTGTTGGTAATTATTTTATTATTAGTTATTATTCTAATATTAAAAATTTTTATCAGTTTGATTAGCATTCATACATTTCATAGCATATATTTTGCATTTATTTTTCTTAACTATTTCTTCCCGCCACAAATAATTATTCGCTTTTCTAGGTATTTTATGATGTATGTCAACTAATAAACACCCAAAGTTTTACAGATATTTTGAAATTCAGTCTTATCGAGAATGATTTGAGTAGTAGTATATGAAATAAAACTTTTATAAGAAACTTTTTTTATATATTTGTGTTACAAAAATAAAACGCCAACCAATGTTATTTCGCAGTTTTTTTTTTTTTCACAAATAAACAAACACACCATATTACAGTAACATAAGATTATGTCAATTGAAGGTTGAAAGTTCATATAAAAATGGCATAAATAAAGGAAATACAAAATATTTGAAATAAAATATCTTTGCTATTTAGATTTCATTAAGAAAAGAGAGACAAAAAAAAAGAAAAGACAAAGAATCTGAAATACATTTCTTCAAAATTTGAACACATCTCTTATATTACAAAGGTCAGGTTGCGATTGCATAATATAATAATCTCTGTAAAATATGATATATTTTATTGCAATATGAGAAGTTTGATGCATTAATGAAAACCAAGTCTATTTCCTCCAAACCCAAGAGCGCCAATATATCGAATTGAAAGAGTAATGAAATTGTCATTTCAACAGGATATTTA
>NC_090756.1:47264492-47281502 GCF_036898095.1 Palaemon carinicauda | reverse complement strand
ATAATTAGCAGCATTTGACAATGCACAGTAGTGTCAAAAATTAGCGTAGTGTGTGAAACAATCTTTGCCAAAGCACCATGCTGATCCGAGTTTTCGTTTCAAAGATATTTGCGAAAAACAGTATGTCATAGGGTCTGATATGCATAGTAGTTTATTTTTTTTCCTTTAACTTGTATTAATCAAAGGGGTCTTTTAAGTTTTATTTTTCCTATGTTTTTATTTTTTTTCTAAAACCTGTATTACTCAAAGGGATATTTTAAGTTCTAATTCTCCTATTTTTACCCCTAAAACTTGTATTACCGAAAGGGGTCTTTTAAGTTCTATTTTTCCAATTTTAATTTTTTTCCTAAAACTTGTATTACTCAAAGGGATGTTTTATGTTCTAATTTTCCTATGTTTTGATTTTTTTCCCTAAAAGTTGTATTACTCTAACGGGTCTTTTACGTTCTAGTACTCCTATGTTTTGATTTTTTCCTAAAATCTTGTATTCTTCAAAGGGGTCTTTTAAGTTTTAATTTTCCTATGTTTTTATTTTTCCCTAAAAGTTATATTACTCAAAGGGGTTTTCCAAGTTTAAATTTTCTATGTTTTCATCTTTTTCTTAAAACTTGGATTAATCACAGGGGTCTTTTACGTTTTAATTTTCCTGTTTTTATTTTTTTCTTAAAACTTGTTTTCCTCAAAGGGGTCTTTTGAGTTTTAAATTTCCTGTTTTTATTTTTTCCCAGAACTTGCATTAGTCAAAGGTGTCTTTAAAGTTTTAATTTTCTATTGTTTTTATTTTTTCCTAAACCTTGTATTACTCAAAAGGGTCTTTTAGGTTTTAATATTCTTATGTTTTTATTCTTGTTTGTAAATGTTGCATTAATCAAATTATATCATCTCGTTATGAAGGTGTCCTTTTGAAGGGGTCAGAGTAATTGCAACACGTTGCAACACGTTCCTCACGACCAGTGAAATTCATGAATTTAATCCATGGTTTATCATTGACATTGAAAGTGGATGAACCTCTCTCTCTCTCTCTCTCTCTCTCTCTCTCTCTCTCTCTCTCTCTCTCTCTCTCTCTCAAAGATTCTTGGGTAGGATATGTTGTACTATGTAAGCGATATTTTTACATTTATTTCAGTTGGAGATCTGAAACTATTTATATTTTATAAGAACATCTTTGCTGTTATTGTTTTAAATTGAATCCCCTTTTATTCTTTATTTATAACAAATGATTTCGGCTTCAATGACCTTCAATGTCAGGATGCCAGACAACTCTAAATCAATCACTCTCTCTCTCTCTCTCTCTCTCTCTCTCTCTCTCTCTCTCTCTCTCTCTCTCTCTCTCTCTCTCTCTCTCTCTCTCTCTTCTTAAATGTAGGGAGGGTCTGAGATGAAATTCCTATACTCAAGTGAATCTAGATTTATTTAGATATCTAAGTTTTTTAATTAAATCAAATGACTTTGGGCAAAATGTTAACCTTTCAAGTTAGAGGATAATGCAGCAATTGTCCTTTGATTATTTGAGATATTTCATCTGCGACCTCCGATAAGGTGACCCTTTAAGAAATGTGACACCAGAAATCTATCCTTTGAAAGTTTGAGATTTCATTAAATGCAAAATGTAGCACCTGATTTTTAAAATATTACCCTTTCATGATATCAGATACTGTAGCAACTACCCATTGTTAAGGTTAAAAGGACTGTGGTAACTACACTTTGATAAGGTCACCTTTCAATTAAATGAGATAATAAGGCCACAATAATTTAAGAGTGTGCAAAGATGTGTAACAGATCATTTAACAAATCATTAAAGATTGATTTGCCTGATCTGAGAACTTTACTTGTTTCTGCAAGTTTTTTAAATAATTTCTCCTTTCTTACCCAATTATAAAGTAATTTTGATAACAATCTTATTTTTCAAGTTAATATTCAGATTTAGCCTTTAAATCATCGTCAATCAATCGTCTTCTCTTCCTTCTCCTGCTTCTTTTGAAATCTCTAGGGATCCATTCGTTTATTCTGAATATCCATCTATTATCTGCCATTCTCATTAAATGTCCTGCTATGCCCATTTCTTTTTCTTACATGATTTTAGAATATCCTCTACTTTAGTTTGTTCTCGTACCGATGTTGTTCTTTTTCTTTTTCTTAGTGTTATTCCCATCATTATTCTTTCCATAGCTCTTTGAGTTGTAACTAGCTCATCTTCTAAGGCTTTGTAAGGCTGCACGTTTATGCTGCATAAGTTAATACTGGTACGATCATTTGATTGAATACTTTTCTTTTTAGAGAAAGTGGTATTTTATTTTTCATTACCTCCCTTATGTACCAAAAGCTCTCCATCTCATACTTATCCTTTACTAATTTCAGTCTTGTGTCCTTGGGAAACCCTTACTGTCTACTTCAAGTACGTACATTCAATATCAATCACTCGAGGCTCATCCATAACCCTTATTTGTTGTGTCTGCATTTTCATTGAGCATTATCTCAGTTTTACTCATATTCATTTTCAGTCTTACATTACTCAATTTTTACTAATATTAATTTTCAGTCCTACTTTTTTACAGTTTTAATCATATTCATTTTCAGTCCTACATTGATGCAGTTTTAATCATACACATTTTCAGTCCTATATTTCTGCTTTCTCTATTCAAATTTTCTATCTTCTTTTGCAATTCATCCCATGATTCCATAAGCAGTATTCTGACATCCCGAAATCTAAACATATTCAGGTAATTCCCAAAACAACTCGGAAATGGCATTGTTAAAAAGTGGGCTAAAGAACCATCTTAATTCAATATAATTCCCATGGAAAATTCAGGTCTTGTCTTCTTAAAGAGGCTGAATACAAAGGAGGTCAATTCTTCCAATTGGAGAAAAAGATCTTCAGAATCCAAAGTTCTCCTTCCTTACAAGCTTTAAGATAATTCCCCCAGACACTTCATTTAGCCTCTAAATTTTGTCTTTAATTTTTTTGATGGGTCTAGGGGGGTGGGGGGTGGGAAAGATTCTTTCTGTTCCAAAGAGAACTTTTCCCATCAAGATAAATTAGAGGATCAGGTTTTTTTTTTTATTGAATACTCTTCTAGTTTCTCCCATTGGTTTTTCAATTGACCAAGAAGCATTAGCCATTAAAAATATCATCACCTTTTCATTTTAGTTATGATTTATTTCTCTTTAAGAAACAGAGACAAAGGCAGATCATAATATATCAAAGTTTATGTTTGTAATATATTTATATTTAATCAAATTATTCTTCTGGACGTTTCCTATCTACCTCTTGCATTGAATATATGCATATATATATATATATATATATATATATATATATATATATATATATATATATATATATATATATATATATATATATATATATATATATATATATATATATATATATATATATATATATATATATATATATATATATATATATATATATATGTCTTTTTTACAACATACCAACTACACTCTCAAGAGGGTTAACCAAAAGTCTGCCATATGAGTAGCAATCTGAAATCAATAAATGTTTTATAAAAAAAAAAAATTGCGTAATTATATCTGTGTCAAATTTGAAAAGAATTACCAATAGTAAGTGGTTTACTTTATACCATCCTTTTGATGTTTCAAAGTCTTTCTGCTTACAAAAGGAAATTATGAATGTTCCCAGTTTTCCATTTGACATTGAAAACAACCACTAAAATAGACATTAACATCTTAATCATTTCAAACTTCACAGTCAAAGTTGTGGTGTGATCGATTCTGCATTTAAAGAAAAATATAGCTGGTACTATAATTGATATTATAGGTAAGCATTGTGATATCTTAGCAAACCCATAGATATTCAAACATTTTCATATGTTCTGTATCTTAATTTCTTAATTAGCACTATTATTGAAGATCGCGTCTCATTTGAGGTGACAAAGACTCCTGGTTTCATGTGAGAATAACGTCAATATCTAGAGCCAAGTAAATTATTATTATTATTATTATTATTATTATTATTATTATTATTATTATTATTATTGTTGTTGTTGTTGTTGTTGTTATTATTATTATTATTATTATTATTATCATTATTATTATTATTATTATTATTATCATTATTGTTATTATTATTATTATTACTATTCTGTTATTGCATTATTATTATTATTATTATTTTTATTATTATTATTATTATTATTATTATTATTATTATTATTTGTTGTTATTGCTGTTGTTGTTATTATTATTATTATTATTATTATTATTATTATCATTATTATTATTATTATTATTATTATTATTATTATTATTATTATTATTAGCTAAACTTCAACCCTAATTTGAAAATCAGGTTGCTCTAAGCCAAAGGGCCCCAACAGGGAAAAATAGCCCAGTGACGAAAGGGAATAAGGAAATAAAGTATATAATAAATAATGAATAAGTATCAATATAAATAATCTTAAGATCAGTAACTAAAAATAAAAGCAATTAAATACATTCTCTTGATCGCAGACTTCACTTTCCTCTTCCTTCTTTCTTAAAAGTAATTTGTAAAAAGAAATGAAAGAAATCCAAAGATCATTTCTGATGGAGTTCGGATCTTCAAATTTCACGCTGAAGAGTTAAAATAAAATTACTTATGAAAATGTCTGGCTTCCAAAAGGTAAAGACACTTTTTTTTTCTTTGTTTTCATTTTTGAAAAAGAAAAAGTTCTTTTAAAAAAGTGAGGAAGTTTTTCTGCCTTCTTCAATGACAGAAAAGTTCAGCTTGAATAGAATAGAGAAGTTTAAGTGAATTAACCGATTAAGATTCTTAAAATTCTAACTTTTTTTGGCAGCTTAAAAGAATTTTCTTTTATATTTCTTTATGTTCTTTATATAACTAAGACTTTATATTTTGAGATTATTTGACATCTATTTTTACGTTGTTACTGATCCTAAAATATTTTTTATTGATTATTCATTATTTTTCTCTGTTGGGGACCTGAGGCTTACAGCATCCTGTTTTTCAAACTAGGGTTGTATCTTGGCTTGTAATAATAATAATAATAATAATAATAATAATAATAATAATAATAATAATCTCCTACTGTCTTGTTTTCTTTTTAAATGTTATCTTATAATTGATACGAACCATTCAAATATGTATATTTATACACATACACACACACACACACATATATATATATATATATATATATATATATATATATATATATATATATATATATATATATATATATATATATATGGCAGAGACAAGCGACAGTGACAACGCCCTAAAGACTGATTATTTATACATATGATCAGCATCCAAATCCCTTCTTCCACAAGTTAGGATCAGTGAGGGCCGGGCAATGGCTGTAGATGACTCAGAAGGTAACACCCCCCCCCCACACACACACACATCCTTAGCTCACAATGATGGTGAGGTTGCAGACACGACAAGAAACTATCGATCTTTAACGGGTCTCGAACACAAGTTCAGCAGATCCCCATACTAGGAAGTTTCCTATAGGCAAAAGGTCTTCCTTTGTTCTTCCAAAAAACTTTATAAAATTCATGAAGAGATAATTGTTTATATTTTTTGGCTGTAAGAATATATTAGGAAAAGTTGAATTCCATCATAAATTTTTTATTGAATTTTGATTTCTTTTATTTCCAAATCTTTCATGCTTAGAGAAAGAAGAAAGAATAATTGGAAATCTCTGGTAAGTGAAATACTTCTATTTCTTTCTCATCTAGGGAAGTATGGGAGAGGAGGAGGAGATCAAGTCAATCTCCAATTAGTTCATTAAAGCTCTTCTCTTGTGCTTATCTGAAGGGGATACATAAATGCGTCTCCAATTCTTTGGTCTTCAATTTATGGAAATTATTGTTACTATTATTACTAGCTAAGCTACAACCCTACTTGAAAAAACAGGACTCTATAAGCCCAACGGCTCCAACAGAGAAAATAGCTCAGTGAGAAAAAGAAATAAGGAAAGAGATAGAATTGTGTGCCTGAGTGTATCCTCAAGCAAGAGAACACTAACCTAAGACCGTGGAAGACCATGGTACAGAGGTTATGACACTACCCGACAGTTTTTTTTTTGTATTGAAATTAAACGTTGCATTAATAATAGATCTTCGCTTCGATCGACTTTGGTGTTCATTATACTCCTTAAAAAAAAAAAAAAAAAAAAAAAAAAAAAAAAAAAAAAAAAAAAAAAAAAAAAATTCTCCGTACATAAATCTTATACGAAGAGAAATGTTGCGTCTAATCGCGTGGTATATTTCAGCAACTACTCTCAAAGACAAATTGTTCAAATATCTGGTAAATCATTACTAATCTAAAATCGTTGATAACTTTTAGACCCTTTGTTATTAAAATCAAAGTTTTCAGGGCCATATGAAAAAAGATAAAGTTTACATGGTTATTAAAAAAAAAAAAAAGTGTTTTGAAGTTTTTAGGGTCACTAGAAAAAAAATCAGATTTTGAAGTTTTTAAGGTCGTCTATAAAATCAGAGATTTTGAAATGTTTGGAAGACTGATGTTCGGGCATATGTATAATAAGCCTTGCCTCTATACATTTTTAGAAAGCTTACTCTGTTACTTACTCCTTATATAAACTTTTCTTGGTTAAAAGCCATTCATTATTTTCATAAATTTCTTTTTCCGTACTGAAAAACAGCCTTCTAGAAGGGATCTCCTTCGTTTCGTACAGGGAAGCTTTTGAAATATCACAATAGTCCACTTTTAGTTCTCGTTTATCAAATTTTCTCCGAAGACATTTTGTTTATTTCTACAAGATCAGTTTCTCGTATACATTCTTAGGCATTTAGATTATCACAGAGTATTCCGTGTTAATTCTAAATTCCACATTATTTAAACCCTTAGAAAACAAGAAAGTCTCTTCCTTCGGATGTCTAGTGGGATCTTGTTATATAGTATTTGTGTCTGCTTTTTTTTTGTATTGTCTGCAACCTCACCATCCTTGTTAACTAAGGATGGAGGTATTCGGGGAGCGTGCAGGTCTACCTGGTGAGTCATCAGCAGCCATTGCCCGAACCTCCCTGGTCCTAGCTTGATGGAGAGGGATCTTGGGTGCTGATCATATGTATATGTGGTCAGTCTCTAGGGCATTCTCCTGCTAGGGCGTTGTCACTGTCCCTGGCAACTGCCATTCATAAGCAACCTTTAAACTTTTAAACATTCGAATGTCTATAAGTTTATACGGGCATATATATATATATATATACATATATATATATATATATATATATATATATATATATATATATATATACACATATATATATATATATATATATATATATATATATATATATATATATATATATATGTATATATATATATATATATATATATATATATATTTATATATATATATATGTGTATATTTATACACACACACACACATATATATATATATATATATATATATATATATATATATATATATGTATATATATATAAATGTAGAAATATATATATATATATATATATATATATATATATACGTATATATACATATATATATATATATATATATATATATATATATATATATATATATATATATATGTATATATATATATATATATATATATATATATATATATATATATATATATATATATATATATATATAGATCTGAAGTTCTTCAACAATGACACTTTCAGATGTTCATAAAGATAATTGGATTTGGAAGATATTGAAAAGGGACTTGAGAAGATCAATTTTGTCTCCTGTGAAGTTTTTTGTCACATTTTCCAGAGGTTTAGAAATCAAACTGAGACTAAGAAAGTCATTAGAATTTTATATTCCAAACAGAATTTTCTCTGAATTTTATCTTTACTCGAAATCCCAAGAGGTTTTAATCAAGTATCGGAAAGGTATAGTCTTTACTCAACTCTGAAAGACGAGATTGCGATAATTGGGTCAAATATCAATTTTTTTCGAAAGTAAGACGATTTTCAAAATTAAATATATTTTCAAATTTTTATTTTATGAATAAGACGATTTTCAGAATTTAAAATTTATTTTCTTGTAAAATAAGGGGATTTTCAACATTTCAAATCCCGATCGGAGGTTTATATTGAATTATTCTTATGTGGTCTGAAAGAAAAAAAAAAGAAATTTTTCTTCAGATTAAAAAGGTTGAAACAATGATGAAATAAAATTAGCAGAAATATTCCTCCAATTCGTCTATTTCTTTCAATGATCTTCCACTCTCTGGAGTTATTAGAACAACTCATTTTTATATTTAATGGATTTTTTCTCGTTTAATCAAACTTTGTTTTTCGAATTCATGAACCACAAACATTCTCTTTTTTCAGAACTGGGACTCATCAAATATCTTTTGTTTTCCTAGGTTTAAGAAAGAAAAATCTTGTACGATTTTTTTTCATCTTATATTTTGTGGAATTTTGAAAAAAACTGTCCGATTCTTCCCTCTTTTATTTACTTTTATTTCTTTAATTTAATGAATAACAAACATATTTGTTTTTTTAAAGTCAAGATGCTTCAAATATCTTATGTTTTTCTACAATTCAACAAATGGCTCTTTGTCTGTTTTGGTTTGTGAAGGAATTTCCATTAAGATTCCACTTTCGAATTTCTCTTAATAATTTCGATCTTGTCAAATTCAGTTTCTGACCACGTTTCCTTTAATCTTAATTTATCATAATTTTCTCCATTAAAACTTGATTATATCTTTTTCATTTTCCTTTTTTTTTTATATTTTTTAGTTATTTTCTTTATAATCTTTCATAGTCATTAGGTTCACTTTTAATTTCTGTCATTATTATCATCATAATCCTTATTATTATTATTATTATTATTATTATTATTATTATTATTATTATTATTATTATTATTATTATTATTATTATTATTATTATTTTCAACAACAATAGTGGAGCCTGAGAATTCATATCTCTTCTTAATAGAGCTGATTGCAATTTGCAAGGCAATTCATTGATCAATAACTATCAAAACCTCTGCTTCGAATCTGCTGTTTCTTCATAGTAAGGTGGTACAGTTGGATTCATTCATCCCGGTACACTGATGTTTCCTTAGATTCCAGAGAAGTGTACCGGAATGCATGGAGCCAACTGTAACTTAGGGTTCAGGACCAGCGTGTACCAGTCCCAGGTCAATTCTAAGTGACACACAGCATTTACTTTTTGGTTCATGAACAACGTTTGCTGATTTTGTGTCTGTTTTGTCTTACATGTTGTTTATTATGATTTCAGGACAAGTTTCTACTGCTCTTTGTCAATTTTAGTTGGTACACTGTGTCACCTTTGTCTTACATATATTTTATTTTTGTTTCATGACTAGTTTCTAATGTTCTTTGTCAAATTTAGTTGGCACACTGTGTCACCTTTGTCTTGCAAATATTTGATTTTGGTTTCAAAGTAGTTTCTAATGATCTTTGTCAAATTTAGTTGGCACACTGTGTCACCTTTGTCTTGCATATATTTGATTTATGTTTCAAAGTAGTTTCTAATTATATTTGTCAAATTCAGTTGGCACACTGTGTCACCTTTGTCTTACATATGTTTTATTTTTGTTTCAAGACCAGTTTCTAATGTTTTTTGTTACATTTAGTTGACACACTGTGTCACCTTTGTCTTACATATATTTTATTTTTGTTTCATGACTAGTTTCTAATGTTCTTTGTCAAATTTAGTTGGCACACTGTGTCACCTTTGTCTTGCATATATTTGATTTATGTTTCAAAGTAGTTTCTAATTATATTTGTCAAATTCAGTTGGCACACTGTGTCACCTTTGTCTTACATATGTTTTATTTTTGTTTCAAGACCAGTTTCTAATGTTTTTTGTTACATTTAGTTGACACACTGTGTCACCTTTGTCTTACATATATTTTATTTTTGTTTCATGACTAGTTTCTAATGTTCTTTGTCAAATTTAGTTGGCACACTGTGTCACCTTTGTCTTGCATATATTTGATTTTTGTTTCAAAGTAGTTTCTAATTATATTTGTCAAATTCAGTTGGCACACTGTGTCACCTTTATCTTACATATGTTTTATTTTTGTTTCAAGACCAGTTTCTAATGTTTTTTTGTTACATTTAGTTGGCACAATGTGTCACCTTTGTCTTACATATATTTTATTTTTGTTTCATGACTAGTTTCTAATGTTCTTTGTCAAATTTCGTTGGCACACTGTGTCACCTTTGTCTTGCATTTATTTGATTTTTGTTTCAAAGTAGTTTCTAATTATATTTGTCAAATTCAGTTGGCACACTGTGTCACCTTTGTCTTACATATGTTTTATTTTTGTTTCAAGACCAGTTTCTAATGTTTTTTTGTTACATTTAGTTGGCACACTGTGTCACCTTTGTCTTACATATATTTTATTTTTGTTTCATGACTAGTTTCTAATGTTCTTTGTCAAATTTAGTTGGCACACTGTGTCACCTTTGTCTTGTATATATTTGATTTTTGTTTCAAGAGTAGTTTCTAATGGATTTTGTCACATTTAGTTGGCACACTGTGTCACCTTTGTCTTACATATGTTTTACTTTTGTTTCAAGTTTATTTTCTAATGTTCTTTGTCAAATTTAGCTGGCCCATTGCGTCACCTTTGTCTTACATATGTTTTACTTTTGTTTCAAGTTTATTTTCTAATGTTCTTTGTCAAATTTAGCTGGCCCACTGTGTCACCTTTGTCTTACATATATTTCATTTTGCTTTCAAAACTAGTTTCTAATGTTTTTGGTTACATTTAGTTGGCACACTGTGTCACCTTTGTCTTACATATATTTTATTTTTGTTTCAGGACTAGTTTCTAATTATATTTTTCAAATTCAGTTGGCAAACTGTGTCACCTTTGTCTTATATATGTTTTATTTTGGTTTCAAGACTAGTTTCTAATGTTTTTTGTCACATTTAGTTGGCACACTGTGTCACCTTTGTCTTACATATGTTTTACTTCTGTTTCAAGTCTATTTTCTAATGTTCTTTGTCAAATTCAGTTGGCTCACTGTGTCACCTTTGTCTTACATATGTTTTATTTTGGTTTCAAGACTAGTTTCTAATGTTTTTTGTCACATTTAGTTGGCACACTGTGTCACCTTTGTCTTGCATATTTTTTTATTTTTGTTTCAAGACTAGTTTCTAATTATATTTTTCAAATTCAGTTGGCACACTGTATCACCTTTGTCTTATATATGTTTTATTTTGGTTTCAAGACTAGTTTCTAATGTTTTCTGTCACATTTAGTTGGCACACTGTGTCACCTTTGTCTTACATATGTTTTACTTTTGTTTCTAGTCTATTTTCTAATGTTTTTTTTTGTCAAATTCAGTTGGCTCACTGTGTCACCTTTGTCTTACATATATTCTATTTATGTTTCAAGACAAGTTTCTAAGGTTTTCTGTCACATTTAGTTGGCACCTGTGACACCTTTGTCTTATTTATATTTTATTATTGATTCAAGACTAGTTTCAAATGATCTTCAAATTTAGTTGCACCACTGTGTCACCTTTGTCTTACATATGTTTCATTTTTGTTTCAAGACTAGTTTCTAATGTTCTTTGTCAAATTTAGTTGGCCTACTGTGTCACCTTTGTCTCATATATGTTTTTTTTTTTTGTTTCAAGAATAGTTTCTAATATTCTTTGTAAAATTTAGTTGGCACACTGTGTCACTTTTGTCTTACATATATATATATATATATATATATATATATATATATATATATATATATATATATATATATATATATATATTTGTTTCAATACTAGTTTCTGATGTTCTTTGTCAAATTCAGCTGGCACAATGTGTCACCTTCGCCTTACATATATTTTATTTGTGTTCCAAAACTAATTTCTAATGATTTTTGTCAAATTTAGTTGGCACACTGTGATACCTTTGTCTTACATATGTTTTTTTTTTACACGACTAGTGTTTAATGTTCTTTGTCAAATTTAGTTGGCCCACTGTGTCTCCTTTGTCTTACATAAATTTAATTTTTTTTCAAGACTAATTTCTAATGTTCTTTGTCAAATTTAGTTGGCACACTGTGTCACCTTTGTCTTGCAAATATTTGATTTTGGTTTCAAAGTAGTTTCTAATGATCTTTGTCAAATTTAGTTGGCACACTGTGTCACCTTTGTCTTGCATATATTTGATTTATGTTTCAAAGTAGTTTCTAATTATATTTGTCAAATTCAGTTGGCACACTGTGTCACCTTTGTCTTACATATGTTTTATTTTTGTTTCAAGACCAGTTTCTAATGTTTTTTGTTACATTTAGTTGACACACTGTGTCACCTTTGTCTTACATATATTTTATTTTTGTTTCATGACTAGTTTCTAATGTTCTTTGTCAAATTTAGTTGGCACACTGTGTCACCTTTGTCTTACATATGTTTTATTTTGGTTTCAAGACTAGTTTCTAATGGATTTTGTCATATTTGGTTGGCCCACTGTGTCACCTTTGTTTTTCTTATGTTCTATTTTTGTATCAAAACTAGTATCTAATGTTCTTTGTCAAATTTAGTTGGCACACTGTCTCACCTTTGTCTTACATATATTTTATTTTTGTTTCACAACTAGTTTCTATTGATCATTGTCAAATCTAGTTTGCCCACTGTTTCACCTTTTGTCTTACATATATTTTACTTTTGTTTCAAGACTAGTTTTTAATGTTTTTGTCACATTTAGTTGGCACACTGTGTCACCTTTGTCGTACATATATTCTATTTTGTTTCAATACTAGTTTCTAATGATCTTTGTCGACTTTAGTTGACACACTGTGTCACTTTTATCTTACATATATTTTATTTTTGTTTCAAGACTAGATTCTAATGATCTCTGTCAAATTTAGTTGGCACTTTGTGTCACCTTTCTCTTACATATATTTTATTTTTTTAAGACTAGTTTCTAATGTTCTTTGTCAATTTTAGTTGGTATACTCTGTCACATTTGTCTTACATATGTTCTAATCTATTTTCAAGACTAGATTCTAATGCTCTTTGTCAATTTTAGTTCTTTTCGTTGGGCTTAGTGTGTTCGATATTTCTAGTCAAAATTCTGTGGCATATCTGTCTCTTTTGGTTTATGAGTTGTCTAAAGAATTTTTTTGGCAAATGATACCAGTACAAAAGTCATTCCCGGACAATTCACTCAAGGAACATGCTATGCATCACCTCCAGAATGGTTGGAAAATCTGGCAAAGTCATCCTATTTACAGCTCTATTGACACTCTCCGTTATAGTGTTTCATTATTCGTCTAGCCTGGAATATAATTTGATGTAGGAACATGCCATATCCAGACCCTTGTTAATTATACGATCTATCCTTGTGAAAAATTTCATTCTAGAATAATGCTTGCGACGTCACAGCAATTTCCACCAATCAGCGTCGCTCTACATCGTCACCTGATCGGGATCTTCGTAAACAAAGCAAATCTTCCACGTGTCGGTCGCTATCATTCTCATATTTTGGATTCAATTTTGGATTCAGTTTTGAATTATTATTACGTGTTGTGCCTTCAAAATATATTCACGATAAGAGGAAAGCATTGGGGTTATTTTGTTGATAATAAGAGTATAGAGAAATAGAAAATAAGCAAAAAAGGGGAACTTCAGTGTTGGAAGTTTCTATGGGAAATGTTTGGCAGATTTTGAAAGTTTTCGACTTTAATTATGAAGTTTTTCCTTCTGTTATTAATACTTTCCTTAGGATTTTGTTACTATTGAAGCGGGGGAGCCTAGTGTCATTGAAAACGGTATCCACATTATTCACTTGAGTTGTTAGGAATCTTGGTAAGAAAAAGTCTCGCTCTTTATATAAATGTTGTTAGTAGTGTTTGTAAAGTAAGTGGTAGATGTCTGTAAAGTAAGTGTCGTGTGTTTGTAAAGTAAGTGGTGGGGTTTGTAAAGTAAGTGTTAGGTGTTCAAGCATTGATCCTTGTCCCAGTGCTAAATGGATATTATTTTAAATATTGATTGACGCCTAAGGCTGGACTCCCATTATGAATACTCAACAATTTCAGACAACAGATTTGCCTAAATGGACATTTGTGATCGGTCTAATTTTTGGTGAGTGTTAATAATGAATTTTGTCCATTTCATTCATTTTCATTTCAAATTTTAATTTTATTATTCATTATTATGTCCGTTATATTTCATCAGTTGATCCTTATATTATTATTATTGTAAATTCTTTTTCAACACCTTATGTTATTATGTTAATTACAACCTATGTTTCTTTTTGTATTAGTTTTAATAATTTGGAAAACTTGGAGAGAGCGTCCGGGAACTGACACCTTTATAATGATGAGGAAATATTTCTATACACGTTGCATAATTATTTTATGCACAGTTAACTGATTCAATCACATAAAGAAAGCTTTTATAACTTATCTATATTCTTAAAAGGAGGAAATCGCCGACACAAAAAATGAGGTTAAGTTAGAATCTTACACTGATTCATTCCTATTGGAAACCTCCCTGCCTGTCGATCGTTGGGCCGGGGCTCGAGTCCTGTTCAAACTCCTTAGTTTCTTTAGTGTGAGCTGAGGATGAGGGTCTTTGGGAGAGGCAATAGGTTAACCTACTGATTCATCAGCATCCATTGCCTGGCCCTCCGTGGTCCTAGGTTGGGTGGAGGTGGGCTTTGGAGCTGATCATATGTATGTATGGTCAGTCTCTAGGACATTGTCCTGTCTGCTAGGGCAATATCACTGTCCCTTGTCTGTGCCATTCATGAGAGACCCTTAAACATTTGATATTTCTACTAATCCAAAAACCATCTATTTGAAATGGTTTCACTCCCTTGATACTTCTTAACATCTCTGAGGAAAATCAAAACCAGAATATTGTTTTCTCAACAATATTTATCATCTAACTCTTCTGGAACCAGATCAATCTGTAATGAGTCACTTCCTTCGTAGTGATAGTTATATTGAGCCTCTAGACAGTGACTGATTAAAATGTTCATAGGATAGAGTAATCGTCTTCACTGCCATAATAAGATTGTTTAATGATATGAGCTGACATCCTTGTTGCCCCGGCATTCTTTTTAAAATTGTTTCTCATATAAAGTATTTTTTAAATGAAATTTTAAATAATTTTGTTTACAATTTTCTAAGGGTCAAGCAAGCTTCACCTAACCCAACCTAACTTAACTTAACCTAACCTAATCTAATCAAACCCATCTCAAACGATACTAAACCTACCTAACCCAGCCTGGCCCAATCTAAGTTAATCTGACCTTACCAACCCCTAACCCAACCTAACTTAACCAAAGCTAACCTAACCCAACCCAACCTGACCTAACCTAACTTAACCTAACCTATCAGCGTCGATAACTTTAGATGTTAAGATGCCATAGCACTATCACATCTGACCCAACCTAACCTAACCAAACCTGACTCAACCTAACACAAACTTACCTAAAACAGCTTGACACAATCTAACTTAGCCTAACCTAACTAAACCTGATTCAACCTCACCTATTTAAACCCAACCTAACCCAACCTAACATAATCTAACCTGATCTAACCAAACCTAACCCAACCTAACCTAACCCCTCCCTCCCTAACCTCACCCAACCCAACCTCACCCAACCTAACCTAACTTAACTTTTCTCTAACAAGACCGAATTGTGTGTAACGGCATTGAGAAACACATGGATTGGAACAATTCTAGATAATAAGGCGCAAAAATAATGTCTACATAATTCGTCCTGGTATAATTTTTTTTTTCATTTTTAACTGGCTATTTTGTATTGAAGGATCATTTGCTTTCTTTTAATTAGCTCTAAATTATTATTATTATTATCATTATTATTATTATTATTATTATTATTATTATTATTATTATTATTATTATTATTTTTATTATTATTATTATTAATCTTGGAGAAAATCGAACGGGAGAAAAGATCCTTTGAAAATGTTCTCAGTTAAAAGATATCACAAATTAACATAACAGAAAAGGCTGTAAAATAGATGCAATTGAAAGAGACGATTGAAAAGATCGTGTCTTGCTACACGGGGAAAGTGGTAGGAGAAAACTTGAGAATATAAGGTCTCGTATATCAATTAAATTTTATATCTTTTTATCATTCTTCGAAGTCGATACCTTTCATGGTTTTACAGAAACGTTTTATGTGTAATAGAAAAACCTATCCTGAATATCGTATTACAATGATATGATAGATTTCAAGTTCATTAACAGTAACATATCAGTGTCAACAAGAAATTTGACACACAATATAATTTTTCGATTTCGAAATCATTTTCCCGCATATTCAAGAGGTCACGTTGCAATTGACACTTGAATTAAGTATTGCAACATTGCAGCATTTATCTTCTGTGCTGAAGTAAATGCTAATTGCATTGATAGTCTCTTCGTCTGTATTATTTAAGCAGCTTGGTACGAAAAAGGAATCCAAATTATATATTTGTATAAGGTATTATCACTTTCGATGGTTTATATTATTTATTTATCGTTTGTCGATGTGGTTTTTCATTGAATTGTTGTGTATAACAAAATTATAAATATTGATAAAAAGATAATGATAATACCAACCTTGATGATACACTCGGGCACATTATTCTATCTTATTTCTCTTCCTCTTGGTTTATTTGGTGAAGTTTTTGTAGTTTATATATGAAAGATCTATTTCGATATCGTTACTGGTCTTACAGTGTTTTATTTCAATTGTTCAACACTTCTCTTGGGCTTATAGCATCCTGCTTTTCCAGCTAGTGTTGTAGCTTAGCTAATAATAATGATGGCGATATTAATAATGATAATAATAATAATAATAATAATAATAATAATATTATTATTATTATTATTATTATTTTTATTATTATTATTATTATTATTATTATTATTATTATTATTATTATTATTATTGTTATTATTATTATCATCATCATGATGACGATGACAACAACAACACAACAACGATGACGATGAAAAGACATTAAATGTTGAACTATAATCCAACACAAAAATATATTTTCGAAAAAA
>NC_090756.1:47239492-47256992 GCF_036898095.1 Palaemon carinicauda | reverse complement strand
TCCAAAGGTTAGTTTCTGAGCCTTTTTTCGAAGGTTAATATCTGAGCATTATTTCTCAGGGCCAATTTCAGAGCCTTCATTCAGAGTGTTGAGTTTTGAGTCTTTATTCTGATGGTTAATGTCTGAACCTTTATTCTGATGGGTAATTTCTGAGCCTTTTTCTTGGAGCTATTTTCTGAGCCTATTTTCTGAAGGCTTATTTTTTCCGAGACTTTTCTGAGTGTTGATTTCTGAGCCTTTTTTGAGGATTAATTTCGTAGCCTTTGATGTGACTTGATTTCTAGCCTTTTTTCCGAAGGTTAATTTTTAGCCCTTTTCTGCGATTTATTTCTGAGCCTTTATTCAGAGTGTTATTTTCTAAGGCTTAATTTCTGAGCTTTCATTATGATTGTTGACTTTTTAGCCTTTTTCTGATGTTAAACTCTGAGCCTTTATTCTGCTATGTTCTGATAGTTAATTTCTGAGCCTTTTTCTTGGGGTTAATTCCGGAGCCTTTTTCCTGTGGGTTAATTCAAGAGCATTTATTCTGAGTGTTGATCTCTGAGCCTTTGTTGTGAGTGTTGATTTCTGAGCCATTTTTTTCTGAAGGTTAATTTCTTAGTCCTTTTTCTGAGTGTTGGTTTCTAAGCCATTTTTTCTGAAGGTAAATTTCTTAGTCTCTTTTTCTGAGTGTTTGTTTCTGAGCCTTTTTTCAGAGTTGATTTCTGATTTCTTTTTTCCTGATGGTTAATTTTTTATCCTTTACTCTGAGTATTGATTTCTGTGTCCTTTTTTCCGATTGTTAATTTCTGAGCATTTTCTCTTTGTGTTGTTTTCTGAGCCTTTTTTCGGAGGCTTAATTTCTGGGGCTATATTCTGAGTGTTGATTTTTGAGCCTTTTTTCTGTGGGTTGATTTCTGTGCTCTTTTTTCCGAATGGTAATTTTTGAGCCTTTTCTCTTAGTGTTGTTTTTTGAGCCTTTTTTCGGAGGCTTAATTTCTGGGGTTTATTCTGAGCGTTGATTTTTGAGCCTTTTTTCCGAGGGTTGAATTCTGAGCAGTTATTTCAAGGGTTACTGTTGAACTTCTTTTTCAGATGGTTGATTTCTGAGCCTTTTTCTGTGGGTTGATTTCAGTTTTTTTTATTTTTATTTTTTTTTTTTTTGAGTGCTGATGGCTGAGCCTTTTTTTTTGCGATGGTTAAATTCCGAGCCATTTTTTCTGAGAGTTTATTGCTGCGTCTTTTTTTTCTGAGTGTTGATTCCTAAGTCCTTAGTCTGGATATTGATTTATGAGCTTTTTTTCTAAGGGTTAGTTTCTGAGCCTATATTCTGAGTTTTTTTCTGAAGGGTAATTTCTGAGCCTTTATTCTGAGTGCGGATTTCTGATCCTGTTTTAAGGGGGTGTTTACTGCTGAGCCTTTTTTTCCGAGGGTTAATTTCTGAGCTTTTTTTCCGAGTGTTGATTTCTGAGCCTTCATTCTGAGGGTTAGTTTCCGAGCCTTTATTCTGAGTGTTGATTTCTCAGCGTTTTTTCTGAGGGTTAATGTATGTGCGTTTATTCTTAGTGGTGATTTCTGGGCCTTTTTTCTGAGGGTTAACATCTGAGCCTTTATTCTGATTTTTTATTTCGGGGCCTATTTTTCTGAGTGTTGATTTCTGATGCTTTTTTTCTAAAGGTTACTTTCTGAGCATTGATTCCGAGTGTTGACTTCTGAGACTATTTTCTAAGGGTTAATTTCTGAGCATTTATCCTGAATGTTGACTTCTGGGCCTTTTTTTCTGAAAGCTAATTCCAGAGTCTATTCTTAGTGTCGATTTCAGTTTTTTTTTTTTTTTTTTTTAGGGGTAATTTCTGAGAAATTTTCCGAGGGTTAATTTCTGAGCATTATCCGAAGGTTAATTTCTGACCCTTTATTTCAGGGGGCTAATTTCTAAGCCTTTTTATTGCAAGGGTTAATTTATGACCCTTTTTTCCTAGGGTTAATTTATGAGCTTTTTCCAAAGGTTAATTTCTGAGCCTTTTTTCTGAGGGCTAATTCTTGAGCATTTTGATCTGTTGGTTAATGTCTGACCCTTTTTTTCTGAGGATTAATATCTGAGCCTTTATTCTGATCGCTGATTTCTGAGCGTTTTTTTTTTTTTTTTTTTTTTTTTTTTTTTTAGGGTTAATTTCCGAGTCTTTTTTATTTCTTTGGCGGCATTTCTACACAAAATGACTGATCTCTTTTCTTCTTTTCTACTCTCAAGTCAAAAATAGGTTATCATTTGATTGAAATATGAAATATAGAAAACTTAAAATATACCTGGTTACAGAGAATAAATGACAGTCTGAAAGTTCATTATTTTATTATAAAAAATCATTAAACAATTAATGATCAGATAATAATAGAAATAAGATCATTTGAATGATTAATGTAATTAGAATAAAAACGACAATAATAGTAATTAGAAATTGACCTTCTGTGAGTTTAATCCTATTTAAATTCTGCTAAACATCAGATTCTTGTTATACAGTAAGTGATTTACTCCTGTCTTCATAATTTCATTAATACTTTCAACAATTATTTTCTTTTTAATTCATTCGTTTACTGTTTTCTTTAATTTTAAGGTTTTCTTAAATATCAAAATTCGTATTACTGTCTCCCAATTAGACTTACAAGTCAATACTTATGAAGATTGCGTGAATTACTAAAAGTAATTCACGCCTTTATGTATATACAGTATATATACAACAACAAAACAAATGTAGCCACTTTTGATCCACTGCAGGACAAAGGCCTCACACATGTCCCTGGTAATGTCTGGAGTTTAGCCATTTTTTATCACCACGCTAGCCACAGCGGATTGACGATGGTAAGAAACTTTAGTCTGATTTCTCACAGCAAACCAATCTAGTATGGGTGGCCCTGACTAGTACAGCTGATTGATCATGGTGATATGAAACCCTTTAACCACACACACATACACACATACATACACACACACACACACACACACACACATATATATATATATATATATATATACGTATATATATATATATTTATATTTATAATTATATATATATAAATATAAATATAAATATATATATATATATATATATATATATATATATATATATATATATATATATATATATATATATAAATATATATATATATATATATATATATATATATATATATATATATACATATATATATATATATATATATATATATATATATATATATATATATACATATATATAAATATATATATATATATATATATATATATATATGTATATATACTGTATATATATATATATATATATGTATATATATATATATATATATATATATATGTATATATATATATATATATATATATATATATATATATATATATATATATATATATATATAAATATTCACAAAAAGAATCATAAATGTTATGTGGAAGGTAGACTCCATAAAGGGGGAACTTTTGTAAAAGTTGAAAGTAAACAATGAATGAGATTACGTCTAACAAAATTAATGTTAATGAAATTATCTGGATGGAGGACAGGATGGGGCGAAAAATATTAATTTTAAAACAATAAAATACAAAAAAAAAAAGAAAAAGAAAAAAAAGGTAGAAACAAGTTTATTTTCATGAGACTGAAATCGTTTTGAGGCAAGATTCTCTCGAAGCAGAATTTGGAAAGGTTGAGTTTCATTTGTTTCTTGGAAACAAATTATTATTAATTAGAAAATTTATTTATTTGTTGAGATTTCTGAGCCACAACTGGAATATAGCCAGAAATGGTTGGAGGGTCCTGGTGTGGACCGTTCGTAAAAGTATTCAGCTCTATTGAAAGTTCAGGTGAATAATCAAGGCTTTTTTAATTCTGTTCTTGATGGAAATGAATACGCTGATTGATTCTCTCTCTCTCTCTCTCTCTCTCTCTCTCTCTCTCTCTCTCTCTCTCTCTCTCTCTCTCTGCCCTTAACAACAGCTGCGTGTTTCGTAATGTTTGCATCATAATTATGGCCAACTTTGCGAATTTATGGTTCCCAGTTTGTTAGGAGAGGAGAGATAATGAAATTCTAACTGATGTTTATTGCTAATTTCGATTTTGTAGTTACGTAATATAGTTCTGCTAATTCTCTTCAAAGAAGGAAATAATTTCTAATTAAGTAACCAAAAGTAATTTCAGGATGTACACATACAAGAAAAACAAACACATGTAAAAAAGTTATCAATTGTCACGTATTTCATATTTGAGAATCAACTCGAGCGCCCAAAGGCAACTAAACTCCCTCCAATACCAAAATGCAATCTTGCACAATAATTTGCTGAGATATAGGTTTTTGTGGAACACTCATGAATATTAAGTTCATTTACCTTGACATACAACACACATCTATATACATGAATTAGGTATATATATATATAGATATATATATATATATATATATATATATATATATATATATATATATATATATATATATATATACATATATATATATCTACTGTAATTCTAGTAGTTTCCCAAAGCATTGCCTATTTAGATAGCGGCAAATTAAATAACATGGAAACTTAGTAATATCTACTGTACATCAGAATTTTGTGGTCGGATCCTGGGGAACAGTACCAATCTTACGATATCTTTCTATATGTCATTACTATATCTCAATAATATATCTTGATACTATATCTTAACTGTGGTTTGGGTAGAGGGTTTGGGGAATTCCCAATACGGTTCTTCACATTTAACTGATTCCAAAAATTGAAGCTGGTGTGAAATTATTATTATTGTTATTATAATCTAAGCAACACCCCTAGTTGGAAAAGCAAGGAAGGTATAAGCCCTAGGGGTCCAACTGGAAAAAAATAGCACAGTGAGGAAATGAAATAAGGAAATGAATAAACTATATGAGAAGTAATAAACAATTGAAAGAGAATATCTTAAAAACAGTAACATTACAATAGATCTCTTATTTATAAACTATAAAAAATGCAAGAGGAAGAGAAATAAGATAAAATAATGTGACCGAGTGTACCCTCAAGCAAGATAACTCTATCCCAAGACAGTGGAAGACCATGGTACAGAGGCTATGGCAACCCAACACTAGAGAACAATGGTTAGAGTTTGGAGTGTCTTTGTCTAAGAAGAGCTTGAATGTTTAATCTTCGAGAGGTTTTGTAACAAGAAAATATACTTTTTTTTTTTAGTTCTTGCTTAAGATTAGTGACCTTAAAAAAATAAAGGTTATAACCTCATCTATTCTAGTAATCTTATCTTCTAAATATTTGTGACTGCATATCTAAGAGGCCTCGAATACTTAGAGGATTTTATACTTAATTTGTTCCAAATATCTATCAATTTCCCTTTCCCTTATCTTACAGTGATATATGGAACCAATATTAATTTACAATCAGTAACCTAGTAATGTTATTTTGTCTAAAGCTAACAATGATTTCAAATGAAAGTGTTTCATACAAGTTCATACACTATAATGCTATTGTTTTTTTTATCTCTCTCTCTCTCTCTCTCTCTCTCTCTCTCTCTCTCTCTCTCTCTCTCTCTCTCTCTCTCACTGATAATAGAAAAATTTGTTTAAGCTTGCTATCGCATTTTTCATATCGTTTGAAATGTTGAGACATTTTAGTTCTCAACTACTTGTGTACAAACTCGTTATCTGTTGAATAAACATCAATTGCATACACCTCGACTCTATATTAGGCGTTGGGCACAACTGGCCGTACTACCAGCTACTGGGGGTACGGGCAAAATTTGTGTGAAATCGTGGGTGTGACTCAAGGGGCACGCAACAGTCTTTGACCTCGTAGCCCACCGTATACCAGCCGCAGAATCCTCACTCGCTGCACTAAAATGTTCTGCGGCCATCAAGAAAATCTGTAGTCGCAGACAGGATGCACGTTTGACGCAAGTAAGCCGTGAATGTGACTTATATGCAACTTACGTGCCGTAGGATTTTCTGTGGCATGACCTCCGCACATTGGTAGTGCGTGTAATTTGGGTGTAACTTGCGTCACAAGTACGAACCACGCACGTTCGTCGTACGGAATTAAAGGAAGTACTTGCAGATTCTGCGCCTGGTATACGGCGGGCTACGAGGTCAAAGACTGTTGTGTGCCCCTTGCGTCACACCTACGATTTCACACAAATTTTGCCCGTATCCCCCGTAGCTGGTAGTACGGCCATTTGTGCCCAAGGCCTTACATCGCAAGAGTTCATGGCTACAACTGAAAAATTGTCAGACATGTACGGCTAAAAAATTCGTATGGGGAGTTGTGCCCAATGCCTTAGAACCCAACAGCTACGTTACCATATTGGTGTTTGTCTATTATTATCAGTGTGGGTGGAAGCGAGAGCATTGCAGTGTATGAGCGTGTATGAGCGTGTATGAAAAACGCGCGGTACATGGTCAAACACGAAAAGACAACAAAATAAGAATAATTTTATTAATAAAACCGCATTTATCAAAAAAAAAGAGAAAAAAAAGATAAAAAAGAAAAAAAAATAGACAAAACTTCACATTTGTGTAAAGTTTAAGATTTGCGTAATGTCAGGATATTCTCATAAAAATCGAATGAAGTTTTTCCAAAACTTTACGAAGTTTTCTATATTAGTTTAATGGATTCCATTGTTCTTAAATAGATACGAAAATGTGTATTTTTGGCAATTATTTTTTTTTCAAAACTGGAATCTTCTTTTAATAAATGGCATCGAATCAAAACGTTTAATTAAGAAAATCATGACTTTTGGGATTATATCTTGAATGGTTTGATTTGTTTATTTATTAATTTATTTATTCTTTGATGGTTTTATTAATAATTATGTTTTTAAAACAATTGGATCTAAAAATGAAAAAAATATATTTTGTAAAGAGTTACTTTACATTTAAGGTATCAATGGATTTGTTATTTAAATTATTTTATAGATTCGTGGATATTCATGAATAATTAGTTCATTTCTGCATTTCAAATTAATATGTCCAGTATTTAGTGTAAGTAGAGAGAATAAAAAATTCCTGGTTTTCGTGTTCCCTTTAGCCGGTCTCATTCACTTCATTTCAACGTAAATTTGTAATTTAACTTTAATGAAATTCTGTGATGTTTTAATTTAGCGAAATTCTGTGCTGTTTAATTTCAACAGAAATTTAGGCTTTTCATCTTTATCGTGATATTGATTGTTTAACTCTAACGTAAATCTGATCGGAACCATTTTCCCAAACCAAGATTTTATTTCTTGTTCACTATTAGGCTTCTTTATCGAATTCTTTCTTTCTTACGGGCTGCCAACGCAAGAGCCCGTGCAGGGAAATCTCAAACGAACGAACGATCGAATAAAGAAATATTGGTCTCCATGGCTGAGTCTATACATTTCAGTTTCCCAATGAAGTAAAGCAATTAGTTATTTCTGTGTTTATTATCTATTAATAGACATGATCCTCTTCTAATAGGACTTTTAGGAAAAATTCTAAATGTTTTCATACAAATATTTTAGGGAATATCTAATTAGATGGAATTAATCAGTTCTGGATTTCGATAAATAATTTTCCTTTATCTTTGCTCCTCTTATTAGTGATTTTTTTTTAAATTTCATATTCGCCCAATTGATATATTTCTGGAGACAGGTACAGAAAATTAGATTTGCTTTTGTAAGTTGAGCTTTTGAAGGTAATAACCTAATTGGGTTCTCTATTCAGGTATCAAATAATAATAATAATAATAATAATAATAATAATAATAATAATAATAATAATAATAATAATAATAACAATAATAATAATAATAAAAATAATAATAATAATAATAATAATAATAATAATAAGAAGAAGAAGAAGAAGAAGAAGAAGAAGAAGAAGAAGAAGAAGAAGAAGAAGAAGAAGAAGAAGATATTGCGCTAAGATTTAAATTTATTATTTGGATTTAGAATAATAATAATAATAATAATAATAATAATAAAATAATAATAATAATAATAATAATAATAATAATAATAATAATAATAATAATAATAATAATAATGATAATAATAATAATAATAATAATAATACCCAATGAAGCAAATTTACTATTTGAATTCATGTTACTTATTCCAAAATAATCCACCAGAAATAAAAATGAAAAAACTTTTAGTTTTGACCTGATAACATCCAAAATCTTAGATAATCAAATTACTTGATTATTTGCAGGAAATCCTAAGTAAACCCACACATAAATGTTTGTTTACATCTTCCAGGACCATTTCATGTACGATGATACTCACTGATACATCGAATTCCATTCCTCTGCCGTTTTATAACCTCATGTCGAAGAGGGAAATGTTGAGACGTAAAAGGATCTGTCCTTGAACCATTGCTATTTCTGATCTACATTAACGACAGAGGTTTAAGATCAACCAGTAGAATAGCCAAATTTGTCGACGATACTAAATTAGGCATAAATGCTGCGAACTCACAAGGCGTAGAAGACTTAAGCGAGGATCTAATGAAGCTAGGGGAATGATCCACAAAATAGCAAAGGCCTTTCAACTGTAGGAAATGTAAAGTCATTCACTTACGTTACAGTAACCTACAGTCAGTTTACTCATCACTCGTTGGGTAGTGAAATAGAAAGTGTGGACCAGGAGGAGGATCTCGGTATTATTATCAACAAGGATTTGAAGTTCTCCAAACAGAGCATAAAAGCTGAAAAGAAAGCAGAGAAACTCACAAAGAGACAATTCTTATACAGAAACAAAGACACTGTACTACAGCTGTACACTTCACTAGTAAGACCCCATCTAGAATACGGAGTCCAATTCTGGGCTCCAAGTATTCCGAAGGATATAGATAGACTGGAACCAGCTAAAGATAGGGTCACCAAACTAGGTCCAATACTAAGGTAATTTGGATATAGACGGTGGATGGAATGTTTTAACTTATTTGATTGATCTCCAACTCGACGACTAAGGAGACAGTTAATCGAGGCATTCAAAATTTTTAAAGGAATAACAAATGTATATTACAAAAATTTTAATCACGCTTAGTACAAATAAGTTCAGAGGTAACGAATACAAGCTGGAATTGAAAAGATACACTACCACTCAATGTGGCAATTTATTATATGCAAAATAGCAAATATTTGGAATAGACTTCCAGCGGATGTAGTAAACAGCAACATGGTAAACATGTTCATGAATAAGTTAAGACAAGGTCATAAAAACATTCTATATGCTTAAACTAAACCGCTCTCCCAAAGAGCAAATGGATTCTCTACGGATGGACTAAAAGATCTTTGAGACATCCAAAATTTTTGTAACTCTCTGCCATTACTGTCCGCCATTACTGGAAGATATTCATTGTTTGGGAAGCTTTGGATCAACTCAATTTGACAGAGGTCAATGTTTTCCACCAAAATAAATCATCCAAAGGAGACAATCAAATCAAAAGGAGGGCCACAATTTGTTTTTTGGGATCAGTTCATTAGTAATTTCCATGACAATGCACAAAAATCCTTATGATGAAAGAACATGAAAGTCAATAGAATAGTTTTGGTGGAGAGTCCTTGTTATGTTTTGTGATAGATCTCCATATCCAAAACTGATCTATTTCTTCAGAAGCAAAATGTCCCTCAGGAAACAAAATTTGTCTCAAATTACAATGGAAAAATTTCTATTCTGTTCGTTAGCAAATTTTAATTTTACTCTTAAATAAGGCAGCTAACTAAGTCAGGGAAGTAGTTGCGTCTTTGAGTTTTTAATAGATTGGAAAAACGCTGGAACCATTCGAGCTTTCCTGGAACTCCGTAATTTCTAAACGACGGGTAAAGGAATTTAAATTTTCCATTGTAGGAATATTCTGTTTTTCGTATTTTAAAGAATAAGATAAAGTATTAAACAAACGTAAGAGTCAGAAGTAATTTAAGATCTATTACACCTGTTTATCAGACTTTTTTTTTTTAGGGTTAATTATGACTTTAAACAATTCCTATCATTCTTCACTTCAAAATTTCTTCACATTTTTCCTTTAACTTTCAACATTTCCGCTTCAGTAATTAGAATGTTGCTTCAACATTTTCTTACGAGATCTAATTTTTTTTTTCACTGCTTATTAAAGTATCCTTAATTTTACGATTCCAGTTAATGATTCCTTTTTGATCTTCTAATAATTTATAAAACAAATGAAATACCCCACAACATTTTCACATTATATTTAACACAGCAAAAGCAAAACTGTTCACCTGAACGGAGTTTCTATTCCTTGCAACAAGAGGAATAAAATTTTGCTTTACCCTAATGGCCGTTTCTTGTAAGAAAGCTACTGGAAGAAATAAGGAGAGAAACGAGGTTCTCTAAACGTTTTTCAGAGTATGGAAATTTTCAACGTTTCTTTCTTTGGGATTTATGATAAAGAACTTGGCAATAGATCAATGATTAATGAAAAATATTCCTTGAATATCACATTACAGTAATACGATTTTGATTAAATTCAACTTGGATATAATGTTATATTATATTTTAGGCAAAACTAAACACCTCTACAAAATTTAAATTGATTGGAAAAATCGCGCATACTTTAATGAGAGAGAGAGAGAGAGAGAGAGAGAGAGAGAGAGAGAGAGAGAGAGAGAATCAATCCCTCTCTAACTCTCAAAATAATCAGATTTTCTCGATTCAAATTCTAATAAAATCTCTCTCTCTCTCTCTCTCTCTCTCTCTCTCTCTCTCTCTCTCTTAAAAAGCAAAATATATAATTTCATACATCTAGTAACCTTAGAGAATATAGAATAATAGGGTTTTGCAAATAGATCAAATCTGCAAAATCCTTTTCTTTCTCCTCTATTGAAATTTTTGCAATTTTTGCAAGATCTGTTTTCTCCTGTTTTACGTTAGTTTAGAATTTACTCGTTTTCGTACATCTTTTGCACGGAGTCGTAAACGTGTTATGTAAGGTTAACACTGATAGGAATAATTATTTCTTTATATTTCATATATTTATATCTTATACATTTTTATCTTAAATTTATCTTCTATATCTTCTATATTTCATATTTTTCCTTTATTAGCCATCAGATCTTTGCTTGTCGTTTTCTCTTTTACTTCTGGTAATAATAATAATAATAATAATAATAATAATAATAATAATAATAATAATAATAATAATATTAATAATTAGATCAAACTAATCTCCAAACTAAGCCTTGATTATGGACCACTTCTTAAACAGATATAATTACCTCCGAATTACACAATTAACACAAACTATTCTTATCTTCTCAGATGAGGTACTTTGTTTACAGTCTTTATCATCATGGACTCTTATAATATCAATATCCTGTAAAATAAGACGGGAAATATATCCTATATCTCTCTTACACTAAAAGCTCTTGTATCCTAATGTTTCATTGAAGTGGGTTACATTTGGTCTGTACAATTTATCCTTTTAATTGGTTTATTCAAAGGTGATCAGTTGCAAATATAATTGGGGTATTTTTCATTTATCTTGATATCTCAGCTAATAATCTCTCTCTCTCTCTCTCTCTCTCTCTCTCTCTCATCTCTCTCTCTCTCTCTCCAGGTGTAAAGAATTATACATTTCATTCTTCCTTTAACATTAAATGTGAATTTAGTTTGCAAGGGCTTGTGCAATTTTCATGAAATAGCACCAGTTAGATTTATTAGGAAACAAAAGTTCAATATTATCATAGAAAGTTAATTGAAAATAGGCAAATATTCAAGGAAAACATTATGGATTGGAAATGGCTAATGATACTTTTGTTTTACAGTTCGTGATCATAGATTTTTTTTTTATAATAAGTTGAAAAAGACACTTATTGATTATTTACGATAATATTTAACGTTTTCTGAACAGAACATATCATAACGGGACCAATCGCCAAAGATTATTGTCAACATTTGATTCAAGTCTACGGACAGAACACTTCTTTTTTTTCACATGATGACCGTTGATTCCTCTACTCGTGCAACGTTTAACCAGTTTCACAACTCCCTTTACATGTAACTGTAGATCGCCAAAAATGCAAATCCAGACCTAGAATCCGGATGCAGATTCAGATTATCTTCAAAATCCAATGGGATCGTCCATGACGTAAATTCTATCTGTAGTGAAAATTCCGTCAAAATCCGTTGGATAGTTTCCACGTAATTCTGTCCACAGACAAATAAATAAATAAATAAACAAATAAATAAATAAGTAAATAAATGAACCGAATCGATTTAATGATATCTTTTCTGGAGGTAATAATGATGAAAATATTGATGATTATAATGATAATCATCATCACACATTGGTTATCTACAGTCATTGTGGTGATTGAATTCTTTCTTTCAAGACTGCACTAATACACACATAATTTTACTCACAAATTTAAATAAAATATAAAAAAAACTAACGTTATTTACAATACACTGAATTCTAAGTATGTATCAAATCTAATTTTAGAACTGTTCAATAAAAATTCCATTTTGTACATCTTTTAGCCCAGTTATTTTCTGTATTAAAATAAAACCCAGATATACATAATCCCTTTTCTATGTATATTTACAGTATGTAATATGATATTTTTGGTGGGTGAATTCCTCCCTTTACAAATACTTGTTGCGTGAAACAAAGCTGAAATGACTTCATTCTATACATTATTATGTTTTAACACATGGTCGTATTTCACGTTAGGTGAAAAAAAAAAACCCTTTTTAAGAGAAATTATACAATTTGTTTATACTTGCATATAAAAACTTAATGTATTGTTAGATGCCTAAAATATTTTATGACACAGCATATATATATATATATATATATAAATGTACTATATATATATGTATATAATATATACATATATATATATATATATATATATGTATATATATATATATATATATACCCTTAGTGCTCTTTTCTTGCACATTCTTTTATGAATTCAAGGGATTTAACTGATCTTCAGACAAATCTTAATTAGGCCTTGAGAAGGTCACTTACAACATTAATATCCTGGTTTCGACTTTAAAAGAGAACATCAAACATTAAAGTATAATTTACTATTATGATATACACTTATGATATAACGCTCACTTGTAAATCACACAAAATAGCTAGTAAGAACAGAGGCTACATAGCTCCATTTGTGAGAAATACAAGCTATAATTTGGTAGTTTAATTGAGAGATGATACAACTTTGAACTTTACCTATCTGAATAAAGTATTATAGGATCACAAGGATTGTGAGAATTTATTATAAATAGGATTAAAACAGGAGATTCGGAATTCACTATTGATAGAAGGTGCTAAAGCCGCTAGATTGACTATGACAAGTTGAAGAGATCTGGGAAAAGTCGTGTTCAAGACATCTATCACAGCTGTGTTAACACGTCATCTCCTTTTGTAATCGACCTGATTTCCATTATTTTTTGTGGAATTCTTCCATTAACAGTAACAGAGGATGGCTGAACGCTTTCTGGTATAACGATAGGAGCAAGCCGAGAAGCAGAGTTGTGTTTTGCTGAAGAACTTTTATTTGGTTCGGTATTGGAAAGAACTGACAATGGTGAATCGCGTTAAGCAATGTTTGAAAGTGAAACATTGCGAGAGAGAAGTAGAGTGCATCGAACCTCTCTCTCTCTCTCTCTCCTCTCTCTCTCTCTCTCTCTCTCTCTCTAGGCTATGCAGGAAATTTCTGTGCTAAATCACACCTGCTAACTTTCTTAGTTCGTCAATCCATCGTATTCCCTTCCTTCCCCTGCTTCTTTTACAATCGCTAGGGACACATTATGTTATTCTTGATAACTATCTGTTATCTGTCATTCTTATTATAAGCCCTGCCCATGTCCATTTCTTTATCTTACATGCTAAAATATCCTCTACTTGGTCACGTATCCATGTTACTCTTAGTATTATTCCCATCATTATTCATTCTATAACTCTTTTAGTTGTAACTAGCTTATGTTCTAAGGCATTAGTAAGTTAATACTGGTAGTACTATCTTATTAGATACTTTCCTTTTTAAAGGAAGTGGCATTTTACTTTCCATGATCTTATTTTCTTTACCAAATGCTCTCCATCAAATGCGTATCATTCTTTTAATTTATATCTCGTGTACTGGGGAAGCACTGTCTGTCTTAAGTACGTATATTCATTAACAATCTCTGGAGATTCACCCATGACTCTTATTGTTGTCTCTGCATTTTCATTGTTGGCATACAAAGATAATCGTCTTAGTCGGATTACTTGCTTTTTTTTTACCCTGGAGGTAACATTGCATCTTGTGCATATATATATATATATATATATATATATATATTTATATATATATATTTATATATATATATATATATATATATATATTTATATATATATATATATATATATATATATAAATATATATATACAAACAGTATGATATGGGTGTGTGTGTGTGTGTCTTTCTGTATGTTATGGTGGAATCAAAGGAAATTAAAATTTTATGTATTATAGATATCTGAAGTTTTTTTTTTCTTTTTTTTTCTTTTTTTTTTTCTTTTTACCGCCTTGAAACAAAAGTATGCTTTAGAATATGAACATTGGTGAGGGATTATGTTCATGCAGACTTTTTTATTTCTAACCGGATTGAAAATATATGTTCTTCAAAATATATAGACAGTCCATTATAATATGTTTTATTACCATATTTTATTAGATGTATGGGTTCTGATTACAAAATTCTTATTTTTTATTCAGAAAATACTTGTTTGACGTCATTAAGATTAGAAAGAATTTTACAGCTTAATTTTGCTTCTGTTTTCTGGTTTGATTGAGTAATTGCTAAATCAAGCTTGAATAGTGATGCCTCTATCTAAGTTTAATTCGCATTTTGTTACATTTAAAGTCTAATATAATCAAACAAGTGATTGCCAAATCCTATAGGAAATAATGGAGAGGGGAGTAAAGTGGAAGGGAATGGAGGGGAAGAGTTATTCGGCAAAAGAAAGGGGGTGGATGGTGATTGCAGTCAGCAGACATGATAGCAATATATATTATCCTAACTTTACTCATATTCATTTTCAGTACTACATTTCTGCTTTCTCTATTCAAATGTTCTATCTTTTGTAATTCCTCCCATGATTCACTAAAGACAACTATGTCATATGCATGTTTTAAGTTGTTAAGGTATTCCCCATTTATAATAATCTCTACATTTTCCCATTCTAAATTCTTTAAAACTTACTTTAATCAAAATATTTGTGTATTTTCAGGATTGCTGAACTTCCTGTAAATCTTCAAGTGTTCTAACATAAGGTTCTTCTATTGAAAGAATTTCATTACTGCTGAGATTTTGATTGGCAAACTCTGTTGATTTTTCCATTAGTTGGCTGATGACATGGACATGGTCAGTTGTTGAATACCCACTTCTAATGCTTGCCTGATCTCTAGGTTGATTAAAGTCTCGCAGTCTTATTATTCTGCCTAATATGATTTTCGTAAATATATTATATATTACGGAGTATAGAGTTATTGGGCGCTATATATATATATATATATATATATATACATACTGTAATTCAAGGTATTAACCATAATTAAATCCTATCTTTTAATTTTGAAAATCATCTTGATGTTTTGCCTCCTTGTATATTCAGTTTTCACCTTCGCCGTCCGGTCATTTTTTATAATTTTTTCCTCGCTTCCAGCGAATCTCTTTCTGTTCCCTTGTAAATTTAAACTCTTGTGCTGCTTCCTATGTTTCCATGCTATTTCTTTCTCTCACTATTTTCAATATCTGTATCATTTCAGAAAACTAAATTTCTAATTTCCTGGTGCAAGTACTTTTGATTTAAGATGCAAAGTGATGACATATAGCTATAGGGTCTCTCTCTCTCTCTCTCTCTCTCTCTCTCTCTCTCTCTCTCTCTCTCTCATACTTCAAATGCTAATGTTGAAACAGTTTAATTGAGTCAGTGTATTGTAATTTTAAGTCATATGCTTTATTATTATTATTATTATTATTATTATTACTTGCCAAGCTACAACCCTAGTTGAAAAATCAGGATTCTATAAGCCCAAGGGCTCCAACAGGGAAAAACAGCCCTGTGATAATAGGAATTAAGGAAATAAATATACTACAAGAGAAGTAATGAACAATTAAAATAAAATATTCTAAGAATAGTAAAAATTCAAATAAATTTCATCTATGTAATATAAAAACTTAAAAAAAACAAGAGGAAGAGAAATAAGATAGAATAGTGTGTCTGAGTGTACTGTACCCTTAAGCAAGAGAACTCTAACCCAACACATTGGAAGACCATGGTACAGAGTTTATGGCACTGCCAAGACTAGAGAACGATGGTTTGATTTTGGAGTGTCCTCCTAGAAGAGCTGCTTACCATAGGTAAGGAATCTCTTCTACCCTTACCAAGAGGAGTAGCCACAGAACAATTACAGTACAGTAGTTAACCCCTTGAGCGAAGGTGTATGAGGAAAGAGGAGAATGTGGGAAGAATAGGCCAGACTATTCTGTGTATGCGTAGGCAAAAGAAAAAAAATAGCGGTAACCAGGGAGAAGGATCCAATTTAGTACTGTCTGCCAGTCAAAAGCGGTAGTATCCCAACGGGGGGTTGGTGTTCTGGACAACCAACTACCAATGTTACTAGGAGTAGCTCTTATCGAATACATATTAGAAGAAACCTGGAATATTCTAACTTGTATAATGTACTGCATTGAATAAGATATACCAGAATTCTTCAGTGGTTGATGCTAATAGTTGGCTGGAAAGTATTGATCTGGATATTCATTTGAGATATTCTTCATAATTTTAGATTACAAATAATTTCTTTTATATTCAAATAGATAGCAAAATTATCCTTCACTTCACATAAATTGTTGATGATCTTCGCTCTTAAAACTCAGTACAAATTTTTCGAAACCAACTTAAATTTCTAATAATCCATTTTGGTTGATATTATGCTCGACCTTTAACCTTTACCTTTGACCTAGGACTTTCAAAATTGAATCACTTCAACGTCTCACCATATCAATTAATCCCTGAAAGTCTCACTATTTCACTACTCTGGAAGTAAAATTGTGGGCAGGAAGTTGTTCATGAATAAACAGACAAACGGACAAACAGGGCCGAAAACACATCCTACTCCCAACTTCTTTGGATGAGGTAATAAATTACTCAAAAAAAAAAGTAAATAAAATAATGGTTGGAAGCATTCATGGTGTCCAAGTATAACACTCTGAAGACTCACAATTAGCCCCCCCCCCCCTCCACCCCTTTTTTTTTAGAAGACACTTTAAGTTTTCATAAAACTCTTCAAGAATTGAAGAGACAGTGAAAGATGGAAATGGAAGGTTGTTGAAAGGAGAGAAGGCAAGGAAAAGGTGGGCGGAATATTTTGAAAGTTTACTGAATGTTGAGGATAATAGGGAGGTAGATATAATTGCTGTTCCAGGTGTTGAGGTGCCAATGATGGTAGATGAGAATGAGAGAGAGATTACAATAGATGAAGTGAGGAGAACACTAGATGAAACGAGAGTAGGAAAAGC
>NC_090756.1:47229492-47234492 GCF_036898095.1 Palaemon carinicauda | reverse complement strand
TGGAACGTGCATACATTGACAAAACTACAACAGAAGCTATTTGAAGGTGATATAACCCATTGAATTTCATATTTATTAGACTTAGCCTTTTATTTGACTTTGGAAAATTGCATGATGTTCGATGACCATTGTGACGTTACTTTCTGATAGTGAATTGAACTTAACAGCAGTAACTGGCAATTATAAATGAGATGTCACATACCACTATCAGATAAGTCATTTGAGATTAATAACGGTAAATGGCAATTGTGAATGAGATGTCACATACTACTATCAGACAAATCATTTGGGCTTAATAGCAGTAAATGGCAATTATGAATGAGATGTAACATACGACAATCAGACAAGTCATTTGAGCTTAATAGCGGTAAATGGCAATTGTGAATGGGATGCCACATACTACTATCAGACAAGTGAATTTAACTTAATAGCAGAAACTGGTAATGATGAATGAATTGCTACATATTTCAATCAGACGGGTGAATCGATCATAGTAGTTGTAGGCCTACTGGCAATTAATAATGAGATGCCCAATACTACCATCACACAAGTGAATTAAGCTTTAATAACACTAATTGACAACTATGAATGAGATAGCCAACATATTACTATCAGCCAAGTTAAGTAAGCTTAATAGCAGTAACTGGCAATTGTGAATGAGATGCCACTTACTACTATCAGATAAGTAAATTAAGCTTAATCGAAGTAACTAGCATTTATGAATGAGATGCTACATACAGCTAACAGTCAAGGAATTGAGCTTAATAGCAGTAACTGGGAATTATGAATGAGATATCACATACCACTATCTAATAGGTGAATTGTGCTTAATAGCGGTAACTGGCAATTATGAATGAGATGTCACTTACTGGTTTATTGTCCATTATTTGGTTATTTTACATTTAAGTGTCATGTAACCCTATATATGTATGTATGTATGTATATATATTTATACACACACACATATATATATATATATATATATATATATATATAAATATATATATATATATATATATATATATATATATATATATATATATATATATATACATATATATATATATATATATATATATATATATATATATATATATATATATATATATTTATTTATATGTTTTTTCAAAAAGGCCCATAAAAGAAACACAGGAAATAAATAAATCACACTATATTCGGTCAATAAACATCAACCCTCTTCAGGATGTAAAGTAAAAATGAGGAATACAATGGAGAGTGACGGTTTATATAGGAAAGCAAAAGGGTGTGTTCAATTGTTCTACAGTTGTTATAATTGCTTCAAGGATTAGCCAAATTTAATAACATCCAGGTGCGTCTTCTTATTATTGAGCCGCTCGGAGGATGTCTTGACCTCTGATGCATATTTGGTGGTCGGTCTCCGTGATTAGCTTCTTAATGATGGGGTTGAGAAAAGTATTGTCCACTGTGTCAGCTTTCCATTGGCCGCCAGATACGTTCATTGTGTTTGATTGATTTATGATGGCTGATTCCAAGATTTTTCTTCTGTACGGACAGGTACTCTTAAAATTAAAGACGACTCACTCCAGTTAATCTGGTGCCCTAAATCTCTAAGGTGAACGAAAATCCCTGAGTTTTCATAGCCATACCTAACAGATCTTTTGTGTTCTGATAATCTTTGAGATTGCGAACGGCCCATTTGCCCAACATAGACTTTTTCATAATACCCACATGGTACTTTATAAACGCCGGATTCTATATCTCTTTTATTTTGATAAACATTAATGAGGGCGCTTCCTATGGTCTTGGGATATGAAAAAATCGAAGGGGTTCATTGTTTTTTCGCGTACACTAACTAGTTTTTCATACTTTCCATTCGATTATACATTATTATTATTATTATTATTATTATTATTATTATTATTATTATTATTATTATTAATTATTATTATTATTATTATTATTATTATTATTATTGATTCAGATAGTTATTTTATTTCCTTTGTGGCTTCTTTTATCTGAAATCAAATTGAAATAAATTTTATTAGGTAAAAGGGTGTATGGTAAATATACTTTTTGGAATTCTTCCCTGTTGGAGTTCTTCTGTTTGTAGCATCCTGGTCTTCCAACTAGGATTTGAGCCTGGATGGCAATAATAATAATAATAATAATAATAATAATAATAATAATAATAATAATAATAATAATAATAATAATAATAATAATAATTCTCTCAAAAATTAATAAGACGTAAACTGAAGAAGAACTTGTTTTCCGATATTTTCGAGGTTATGGTCATGGAAAAAAGAAAATGATGCCCTTGAAGTAAGTAAATGATACAGAAAAATAATCAAATAAACCTATTACTCAATATTTAAAGGAGAACAATGATTTTATTTGTCATGACAACTCACAGATGACTAAAACATTACATGAGAGGAAATAGAACATTTCTATTAATGCATTAGACACAGCCCGTCCTGTTTGTTCAATTTCTTCATTCTTTTTTATGTAAATTTGGCATGCGCTAAATGGACCAGAACTTAAAACTTTACACGAGTCTAGATTTAGATAAAAGGTTAAAGAGAGAGAGAGAGAGAGGAGAGAGAGAGAGAGAGAGAGAGAGAGAGAGAGAGAGAGAGAGAGAGAGAGAGAGAGAGAGAGCAACTCTTTCCAATACTGTCAGGCTAGATTCTGCACTAACTGTTTCTAGATATGAAATGTTCGCACGAGTTCAGATTTAGAACTTCTCACAGTATAATGGAAAAGATTTTGCTTTAAGTTTGAAGGTCACCCATGAACGGCAGAGACAAGGAAAAGCCTATTGTGGTGTAAAACACCTACCCATGAGATCAGCATAAAAGCTAATTTAATCTAAGACCCGGGGGAATCAGGCAGTGACTGCTAATGTGTCATTGGAAATATCAAACCTTGAGAGGGCTCGAACAGAATTACCAGTGTAGGCATTACTTCTTGCATATTTGTACAATTTAACGCAACTTATTCTCCGTGATAATGATATATTTTTCACTGAATTTTTACTATTTACTCTCTTTTTTTATGTATAATTTTCATCACATATGCATCTACATCTACATTTCAATAGAAATCTTTCCATATCCAGAGGTTCCTTGAAAATAGCTAAACTTGTAATAATTTCTTTTCACCATCAAATGGCAACACCTCACTTTCAAAGTTGCCTTCTTATAGTGTCTTTGTATTCTTGGAACCATTAGCGATTCTCCGCTGTCCTCGGAACACACTCTCTCTCTCTCCTCTCTCTCTCTCTCTCTCTCTATCTCTCTCTCTCTCTCTCTCTCTCTCTCTCTCTCTCTCTCTCTCTCTTCTGAGTGTGTATATCATAATAAAAACACTAAAGGGCACTAGAAAATAAACAATATCTCCCAGCTGACATAAGTCTTCCTTCATAATTTATAAATGACAGAACTATTTTAACGCTGTTACTGATCTTGGGATATTGTATATTAATTATTCATTACTCCTTCAATTGGTAATTTATTTCATTGCTTCCTTTCCTCACTGGGCTCAATTATCCTGTTGGAGCCTTTTTAAGGCTTATAGCACCCTGATTTTCCAACTGGGGCTGTAGCTGTGATATCAATAATAATATTAAGTATAACAATAATAACAAAATAATAATAATAAAAAAATAATAATAATAATAATAATAGTAGTAGTAAGATTAATATCCGCATTATAATAAAGAGCAATTTTCTGTATATGTATATATTTATATACACACTCACACGCACACACACACACACACACACACATATATATATATATATATATATATATATATATATATATATATATATATATATATATATATATACATATATATATATATATATATATATATATATATATATATATATATATATATATATATATATATATATATTATATATATATATATAGTCATATCACACCAGACTTATAATTACTCGGTCTCTCCTCGTCTTAGGGTAGAAAGAGAGGAAATAGTCATTTTCCGGTGAGAGGGGGTACCCGAGAGAAAAGGGGGAGGGAGTGGAAAGGGTTGCGTTTGTGTGTGTGTGCTTATCTATTTGAATATTTAATAATAATAATAATAATAATAATAATAATAATAATAATAATAATAATAATAATAATAATAATAATAATAATCCCCCTTGAAACTCAGACCTTGACTCTAGGCTTTAACACAGGTGCCGGCTGCTAACCCAAGCCATTAATTACTCCAATATATCTAACAAAACGACACATGTCAAATATAATTACAGCTATAAGAAACCATAAGAGACATAATCACAATTCATGCACTCTTATTAACATATGCTAAGGAAAAGTTAATAGATTTTTCAAAAAGTTAGTTTAAAAAAAGGTCTCATGTAAGAAAGGCTGAATATAATTAGAGAAAGGTATTAACCACTATTCAAAGATGGAGGATGTAATCAAATTTTATGGGCTACATAAACCAATCGAGTGGAAGGGCTTTTAGAAAACGCTGTTCTCTAAAACCGATTTCCAAAAGAAACTTAAAACAGAAAATGCTGCAAAAGAGAAGCAATCGAAATAGACTACTAAAGAGAACGTGCCCTTATAATGCTTTTTTTATTTTTTCTTTTTTTTCATGTAAACAAATGAAACTGATTACATGCTGAAAAAATTATTCAACTATATGAATATTCTAAGAATCCAGAAGAAAAAAGTCTCTGAGAAGATATATTTCACATCCTTCAATTTCTTCTTTTACCAAAACATCAAAGTCTCCCCATAATCGGGTTCAATCAACTCTGTTCCTCACTTGACCTCACAACCACTTTCTGAAGGTCAACTCCCAGCTACTCCATCTGATCTGCATTTTTTGTTTTCCTCCAAATCATTCGCCCTATTCAAAAACATTATCTGCCACCACCCCCCCCCCCCAACACACACACACCACCCCCACCCCCTTCTCGCCATGCAATCAGATCTTATCCAAAGTGTTGATCCGTCTTTCCCCATATTCTCGT
>NC_090756.1:47209492-47214492 GCF_036898095.1 Palaemon carinicauda | reverse complement strand
GCATCTTTTTTGTATTATGATTTGAAAAATTATTTCCGATACTCAGAAATGAGTTTTCTGTATTAAGTGAAAACACTTTCGCAGAATTGCATTTTTGATAGTCATTACTCAATTTTTAGATATTGTTTATATATAAAAAAAATTTTTATGGTTTTGAAATATAGTTTAATCATTTGCAAAACGAACAAAATAAAAGAACAAAACCTTTTTATACGACGTTCTGCTACCTGAATAGTGCTCAGTGCTCAAAGGGCAGAAAGTTACGCTATCACTTGGTTCAGGTCGAGACACTTGTCTAAGATTGCATTTGATAACAAACTAAGGTACAGTAGTACAGTTGGCTTCGTTAATTCCGGTACAATTCACGTGAAGCTAAGGAGACGTCTGACAGCTTTACTTTGTGGCAGGTAACGCTGTTGGCAACACTGAGCTCGTAAGCACGTGATCAAATTCTTTTTTATTATTAATTCTATGAAGTGCTGTTTATAAATATATTACTATTTGCTATACAGCACTTTTCAAAATACGTAAGAATATATTTGATCACTTTTATAGAAGATTGACGACTTTGTTAGCTTACGAGCATTGTATTGATCTGCGAGCAATAATTTCCCGCTCTAAGCGTATATTTGTTGATAACTATTGGCTAGACCAAAGGCAAGACTATAGTTCCCGCAGGGATTCTGGGCGAAATAAGCTACACCCCCGGATGACGTCATAGCCAATCATGTTGTATACCTCGTTAAGAGCCGTCACAACACATCCCCTTAAGTTGATTATAAGGTAGCATAGTTTTAAATTTGTAAAGGGATGTATTGTGATCTCCGCTAACGTGGAAGACAACGAGATTAGTTATGATGTCATCAGGGGTGAGGCTTATTTTGCCCAGAATCTTTGCAGCAATTACCGCACGTGATTTGCAGAACTTCGTCACACAGTACCCAGACGCCGCCCACTAGTGTTCAGGAGCATTCTGCAAGTATTGGTTTTGCATTAGCTGACACTCCAACCGTCTCTAGCTCAGAGTCTTCTTCCACTCTCTGAGCAGCAATAGTAGAAGAACTGTGCTCCTTTGTAATTGCTTTTTTGTACGGTTGCGACCCCATGAAATTAGTGATGGCTGTTGTTAATTATGAATACATTATGTGCTGCAATGTAAAGGTAACAGTATCGTGACAAGAGGATTAAGAAAGAAGTTGAAGATTACTCGAGAAATAAAATAATGTTTTTTTCTTTTTAATAGAAACGCCAGGAACAGTAAAATGATGGCAAGAAATTTTGAGAAAAAAATTGAGATATGATATCTGTGAGGCATCTTGGGATATTGAACATGAGAGAGAGCCTTACCTTATTTCCTTATTTCCTTATTTTTTGTTTGGGTTCCCCCAGGTCCCTCAGTGAGAGAGAGAGAGAGAGAGAGAGAGAGAGAGAGAGAGAGAGAGAGAGAGAGAGAGAGGGGTGCATTAATCTCTGTTTCCCTATTGGGTGAGCGAATGGAAAATAAAAGTAATACTGACGTGGAATGAGATATACAGGCGACCATTTCTCACTGTTGCGACAATTTTTTGCTTCCTAGCAATCTCACTCTCTTTCCTCTCTCTCCAAGACTTGTCTGCAATAGATGTTGGAAATAGAAGGATTCTTTTGGATAGTTATTCATGTTTGTATCTCCCATTTTCTATGGAAGTGATTAATAGCTGGCCAAGGAATTTTATCATTATTCTGTTGATGGTGTCTTTCCATTTATATCTTTAGATCTTTCTCTTTATCTAAATAGCTGTCTGAATATATATATATATATATATATATATATATATATATATATATATATATATATATATATATATATACAGTATATATATAAATAGATATATATATATATATATACATATATATGTATATATAAATATATATATATATATATATATATATATATATATATATATATATATTTATACATACATATACATATACATACTGTATATATGTATATAAATATATATATATATATACATATATATATACATATATATATATATAATATATATATATATATATATATATATATATATATATATATATATATATATATACAGTATATATATATATATATATATATATATATATATATATATATATATATATATATCATATATATATATATATTGTCTATCTATCTGTTTAAGATGGAAAACAAACACTACAAACTCTCTCTCTCTCTCTCTCTCTCTCTCTCTCTCTCTCTCTCTCTCTCTCTCTCTCTCTCTCTCTCTCTCCAGTAGAAACCCTGAGAAAACCTTCCCAAACTTTATCATCACCGGAGACGTTCCTTTGAAAAGACTATTGTAATCCTTTCTGTCTTTCATCAGTCTTCCTAATGGAAGGCTTCAAGTCAAGACTATTCCTGTGTTTGATAATTCCTTGTTTTCTTTTTGTCATCTGCTTTTCTGAAGTTTAAAATTCGTATCGCTTTTCCTAGATTAGGTGTATTATCTTAGGCGAATTGATGCAGAGATGTAAATAATGAGATATTCAGAGATGAAGCCTAAGTAGCTTAACTAAGACATTTTTCCCTCTTTGGTCATTTTCCTTTGTTTTTTAAAGATTTTTAAAGGTCACTCATGAATGGCAGAGGCAAGGGACAGTGACATAGCCCTATCCAGCAGGACAATGCCTTAGAGACTGGCCCCCTCTTCACCTAAGCTAGGACCAAGGAGGGCCAAGCAGTTGCTGCTGATGACTCAACAGATAGACCTATAGGCTCCTCCAAACCACCCCCCTCCAATCCTTAGCTCACAAGGAGGGTCAGATTGCACCGAATAAAGGCACTAACGAGTTTGAGTGAGACTCAAACCCCAGTCTGGCGTTCACCAGTCAGGGACGTTACCGCATTGATCACCACAACCTTAATATCATTTACTTGTTTGTTAGGATATAGACTTAGTTGGAAGACTTTCAAGCTTAATTCCGGTTCCCATAGCTATTACAGAGCTATAATATGGCAATACATTTATAGTTAGATGTTGCTTTGAAAATTTTTGGAAGTGAGATTGAAGTATATTGGAACCAACTGCCAATAAGCTACTAACACCAATTAAAAGCTGCACGAAGGGTATTTGAAGAAGTCAAAAGTTGAATAAAATGAAGAGTTCTGAAAAATGAAATATTTTACAGTTTATAAAGAAAACCTTCCACCTTCCTTTGCAACGAATAAAAACATTTCTTCAGAATATTCGGCGTCAATCACCTTAGATGTCAGGATGCCAGAAAACCTCGAATCAATAAAATTTTCAAAAATATCAGTAGCCAGATTTTCCAATCCGGCTCTCTGTCATAGTTTGACTTTTCTCAGTCTCTAGTCTTCTATTTTATTATTTAGACTTCTTCGTTGTTGCAATAAACACATTCAAGAAATTTTGATAATTTGTAAAGGGATAATCAGGAAAATGTCATTTGTGGATTCCAGTCTTAAGTTGTTTAGATTTTCAAATTTTTTCTTGGTTTAGGGCAAAGAAATAAGTTATGAAGATTTAAAAATTAGAATCAAAACCAATTAGACAAATATTTGATGATAGATGAAATGGTTACATACACAACATGAATAAGTAAGCAATGCATAAGAGATAGAGAATCAACTGATAAGAATAAGGTAGATTTTCTGTTTATGAAAAGAGAAAGACTGAGTGGAAGGAAGACAAGAAGTTGGATTCCTAGAAATTCTGTAAAATACGTTTGGGGAGAGAGAGAGAGAGAGAGAGAGAGAGAGAGAGAGAGAGAGAAAATAGGGAATAATCAGGGATAACTTAGTCATATTGTCCAAGTTGGAACAAGGGAGTTCTTTTTATTGGGAAACGAGACAATGGAGAGACTTCTCTCATCTCAACAGAGAAATCACGACCAACCTGAGACGCGTCTGGAACAGGAATCGTCACAAATCAGAGGATTTCAAAGGTTGCCTCCTAGTCCTTTCTCTTTCCTTTTTTCATATCTATTTGGGGATGAATTTGGATATTAGCCAGTAAGTTAGTTAGAGGGTGACCATAAATAATTCTCTCTCTCTCTCTCTCTCTCTCTCTCTCTCTCTCTCTCTCTCTCTCTCTCTCTCTCTCTCTCTCTCTCTCTCAAATATTGAAAATTCTTCGAATTGAAAGAAATATCAGAGCGAGACACTTGAAAGTTTTCGAATTAGATTCACATATCTGATTACTTTGTTAATTTCTTTTAGCTTAAAAAATTCAAATAAGGGATTTTCAATACAAAGGAATTCTATTATTCTCAAACCAACATTGGCAAAGTGAATGAAGATATAAGAAACGTGAATTTCTTAAGCAAGATCGCTTATAGAATTACGCTGAGCTAGTCACGCTTAAAATAAGTTATTATTCTTGGGATAATTCTTCGAAACACACTGATAATTTTTAACATAAGCAATTTACATATAAATCAGAGAGGAAGAAAAGAATAATAGCAAAACAGAGTAATGATCAACTTAAGAAAATATAATTTTTAAAGTTTTTTTTTTCCTGGCTTGTCAAAAATGATAAAGGAATATTTTGGAAATGATCCTATACTTTCCTTCGTTTCAAATAATTTCAATCGACTGCAGTGAATTATATAGTTTAAATAATACTGCCATAAACTAATAATCTAATCATTAACTATATCAATTTTTTGTTTTCTGTTTAAGATATTAACAAAATTCACTGATTGTCGATTTTTTATCTCTACCTTTTGCACCCAACTGGAATTTCTTTAGGGATTAACATTAATGCATGGTGAATGAAGTAACTTTATTCAACAAGACAACGAGCTTATATACAAACAGTTGAGGGCAACAAAGTCACAAAAATTCTAGCAATGTGGAACATGCGATGGCAAGCTTAAACAGGTTGTTCTACTATCAGTGCGGGAGAGAGCGAGATATACAATAGCAATAACATAACGTAGAAGATGGCTGTTAAGAAGGCAGGCTTAACAAACTGCACCTCCGGTATTTTATT
>NC_090756.1:47194492-47204492 GCF_036898095.1 Palaemon carinicauda | reverse complement strand
CCCCCATCTCTCGTAATTACTCTGATGGGGATATATAGTTTTATGACAATTGGTTTTCTAACAATGAGACTGTAATATCAGTGGTGACGATGTTTATAATTGCAGTAACAGTAGAGAGAGAGAGAGAGAGAGAGGAGAGAGAGAGAGAGAGAGAGAGACTATATTTCTCATTTAATAAAATGAACATAACTTTTCTCAGGATATCGTCCACTTGCAAACTCAAGTCTCTTGTTGCGATCCAAATTAATACCACATTATTTTTTAAACTATTGTAATTGCAGCACATAGTTACCGAAAATTACAGAACACATATGTATGTGTATATAAACATACATACATACATACATATATGTATATGTATATACATATATATATATATATATATATACATATTATATATATAAAAATATATATAATTATATATATATATATATATATGTATATATATATATATATATATATATGTATATATATATATATACACACATTAACTCTAAGAATTATACTAAAATAAATGCAAAACGTTTTACCTTTTTATTATGATATCGATAATCTTTAATGAATTCGACTAAATGTAGGACTCTCTCTCTCTCTCTCTCTCTCTCTCTCTCTCTCTCTGCCAAGAGGTTACACACGAAATAAATTTATGGAATGTATTTTGAATAATTTTTTACGTGTTATTTAACGGTTTATGGAATTAAATAATTATGTTAATACAAATTATATATATATATATATATATATATGTATATATATATATATATATATATATATCATTGAAGAATATAAGATCTTTTTCTCCTATCATTGAAAGATTGTAATACGGAGAAGTGATGAACAATTAATATGAAATATTTTAAAAACAGTAACATTATAATAACTCTTTCCTACATAATCTATAAAAACTCCCCCCCCCCCCCCAAAAAAAAAAGGAGGAAGACAAGTTAGAAAGAATAGCAGGGACACCTAGAAAATATATCTTCGTTTCTCTCATTTGGCCAGGAATCGTAGGTCCTCACCAGGGCTCTTTTTTTTTCTATTCAATATGGCCTGTGTTGGCTTAAGCCAGCTTAATCTAATCCAAGCAATCGAGGCTTTGGACAGGGGCTTAGCCCACATGACATATGACATGTCTTGAATCAGTATATATCCTGGTTGATTCTCTCTCTCTCTCTCTCTCTCTCTCTCTCTCTCTCTCTCTCGTAATATAAATGACTTGGGTTATATTGATATAGAGATAATCATTATGGAATGGAAATTATTTAATCTCCCAAAGTGAATCTTTCGAGTTTTCATAACATCAAATGAACACATGGATAAGATTACCTGAGATTACCAGAGATAATGAACACATCGCATGACGTCACGGGATGTTTAAAAAGTCCACAATCATCAATTGTGAGTCCATCAATCTTCTGGAAGGATATTTTACCTCTTCCAAAATTATGCATTTTAGGACGTAATTTGGAAAAAAAAAATGATCTTAGTCTTTTACCTTCTCAAAGGATTTTTTACTTTATTTTGTTTTCCGTTAATCAGGTATCATGCTTTCATCTAAAATCTAAATTATTTTGAATATCAAGAATCTGTGGGATCCCCTTCTGTATAAATACGATGTCTTTATATATGAATTCTCATTGTTGAGTCTAATGAACGAAAGTACTAACTCCAATCAAGTCTTTTAATTTCTTCTGCGTTGCTTTGATACACACACACGCACACACATGTATATATATATATATATATATATGTATATATATATATATATATATATATGAGAGAGAGAGAGAGAGAGAAAGAGAGAGAGAGAGAGAGAGAGAGAGAGAGAGAGAGAGAGAGAGAGGTCGTTTTTGTATTTACAAAACCGTACCTGATAATAATTAGATTTCAAAAAGACCAAGAAAGTTTAGATATGTTTTTTGGAATTAATAGACAAAAAATATTAATTTCATCGTTTTTTGTTAACTTTAGCTTTTGTTCAGCGTTGAACTAGTCTGAAAAAATTCCAACTGGATCCCAAAACATTTTGGAACACTACGCAGGAAGCGACAAGGAAGGAAGTTTACACATAACTCTGGGCCTGACGATTCCAAAGTTTACAGAGTTAATTTTCCAAGTAATGTATGGCTCGTGAAAGTTTACATATATTACAGCGAAGTATTTTGTACATTCCAATGTAGTTGAAGTTTGCTTAGGTTAACTACCCTATAGGGATAGCTACCTCTGGAGCCCTGAGATATTTGGGAGTTCCTGCTTTTTACAAGAACATAATTAGGGATACCTTAACGTGGTGAAAGGGTTTGTTTATCACCATGATCAGCAAATCTGTATTAATCAGGTCCACCCATACTAGGTTGGTTTGCTGTGAGCGATCAGACGAAAATATCCCACTATCACACAATCCGCATTGGCCAGGGCGGTGATGAAAATGGACAAACCTCAGACATGACTAAGGACAAATCTGAGGGCTTTGTCCTGCAGTGGACTAGAAACGAAAGAATTTATTGTTATTGTTGTTGATGATATACTATAAATGTATAAGAATTAATATATTAATTGTGTTTATAAATATAAAACCAATGTATAAAATTCTTATTTATTTTCTGAGAACTAACACAACATCCAAAATATTTTCTCTTTGTAGATTCATTCTCATTGTGAGTCCGGATATGCCACTAATAACACGAAAGATATAAGTCCAATCAGGGCTTTTAACTTTTCCTTTCGTGGCTACAACAACAACAACAACAACAACACAGTTGCAACCGTATTTACTGTATTGCAAGACAAAGGCCTCAGATATGTCAATTTATGACTAGGATTTGGCCAATTTTCACTACCACGTTGAACAGTACAGATTGGTGATGGTGGGAGATATTCGTCCGTTCGCTAACAGCAAATCAACATAATGTGGGTGAGACTGACTAGTACAGCTTTGCTGATTATGGCGATACACAAATACCCTTCCCCCATACACAGAATATATAAATATTTATATATATAAGTATATATATATATATATATATATATTACTTATCAGTCACAAAACTGCACGTGACATATATTAAAGGGTAAAATCCACAGGAAACAGGAAAGGAAAAGACCAGGTACCAAGCGCTTTCGTGTATTACGTACACTTCTTCAGGGTACAAAGTAAAATATATATACATATATATTATTATTATTATTATTATTATTATTACTATCCAAGCTACAACCCTAGTTGGAAAAGCAAGATGCTATAAGCCCAGGGGCTCCAACAGGGAAAAGTAGCCCAGTGAGGAAAGGAAATAAGGAAATAAATAAATGAAGAGAACAAATTAACAATAAATCATTCTAAAATAAGTAACAACATCAAAACAGACATGTCATATATAAACTATTAACAACATCAAAAACAAATATGTCATAAATAAACTATAAAAAGACTCATGTCCGCCTGGTCAACAGAAAAGCATTTGCTCCAATTTGAACTTTTGAAGTTCTACTGATTCAACCACCCGATTAGGAAGATCATTCCACAACTTGGTAACAGCTGGAATAAAACTTCTAGAGTACTGCGTAGTATTGAGCCTCGTGATGGAGAAGGCCTTGTTATTAGAATTAACTGCCTGCCTAGTATTACGAACAGGATAGAATTGTCCAGGGAGATCTGAATGTAAAGGATGGTCAGAGTTATGAAAAATCTCATGCAACATGCATAATGAACTAATTGAACGACGGTGCCGGAGATTAATATCTAGATCAGGAATAAGAAATTTAATAGACCGTAAGTTTCTGTCCAACAAATTAAGATGAGAATCAGCAGCTGAAGACCAGACAGGAGAACAATACTCAAAACAAGGTAGAATGAAAGAATTAAAACACTTCTTCAGAATAGATTGATCACCGAAAATCTTGAAAGACTTTCTCAATAAGCCCATTTTTTGTGCAATTGGAGAAGACACAGACCTTATATGTTTTTCAAAAGTAAATTTACTGTCGAGAATCACACCTAAAATTTTGAAAGAGTCATACATATTTAAAGAAACATTATCAATACAGAGATCCGGATGTTGAGGAGTCACCGTCCTTGACCTACTTACAATCATACTTTGAGTTTTGTTAGGATTCAACTACATACACCATAATTTGCACCATGCACTAATTCTGGCTAAATCTCTATTATGGGATTCACCAACCCTAGATCTACATTCAGGGGATGGAATTGATGCAAAGAGAGTAGCATCATCTGCATATGCAACAAGCTTGTTTTCTAGGCCAAACCACATGTCATGTGTATACAGTATGAAAAGTAATGGGCCAAGAACACTACCCTGTGGAACACTGGATATCACATTCCTATAATCACTATGGTGCCCATCAACAACAACTCTTTGAGATCTATTACTTAAAAAATCAATAATAATGCTAAGAAACGACCCCCCCACTCCCAACTGTTTCAGTTTGAAAACAAGGGCCTCATGATTAACACGGTTAAAGGCAGCACTAAAATCAAGGCCAATCATACGAACTTCCCGACCACAATCAAGGGATTTCTGTACAGCATTGGAGATTGTGAGAAGGGCATCACATGCTCCAAGGCCTTTACGATAACCAAATTGCAAACTAGGGAGTAGATGATTACCTTCAGCAAACCTATTAAGACGTTTTGCCAGAAGACGTTCAAAAACTTTAGATAATATGGGAGTTATGGATATTGGGCGGTAATCAGTGGGATTTGAGCTACCACAAACACATTTACATAGAGGAGTAACATTATCAATTCTCAAACTAGTGCTAAAAGCTCCTCTTCTTGCTAACTTGCGCAAAATAACAGATAACTTTGGAGCTAATAAATCTGCTGTCTTTATAGAAAACAAAGGAAAAATACCATTTGGGTCTATCTATATATATATATATATATATATATGTATATATATAAATTTATATTTATATATATATATATATATATATATATAAATATATATATATATATATATATATATATAGTCAGTAGTTTTAAAATATTTTTTTTTTAAATCTCTTAAATATCCATGAAAGGAAATTCTTTGGTAGATATTAATGGTGTTTGTTGTTCGTCATATAAAGGTGGACATAAAAAGAAACACTTAACCAACTGATATATATCTTATATGAAAAAAATAATCCTATTCCTCATTGCTCTTTTATATTGAATCCTCCGTAATATTTATCAATGTGGAGACAAGGGCTTTTGTGTTCTTCTTATGCCTGACTAGTTTTATCTATTAATATATCACTTCTTCTCTTTATCTCTTAATCCATTACCTGTCCTCATATAAAACAGATAGATTCCAAAAGATAAAAGTATTGATATATTCTTTATTTTATGGCCACATATGTCCTTGGACGAACTTTGATACTTTCAACATATTCCTTTTTTTTCTTTATAATGAAGAAATGTCAGGAAAAGCCATAGTAGTCTACTACTAAATGTATGTCAAGGATATTTTAGATAAAAAATTCCCAAGACTGTTTCTTTATAATTCTCAATAATGGTTTTAACTATGTATCATTTTTGGAAAACAATTAACAGAAGAAAAATATGAGATCTCAAATCTCCATATCGTAAAATTAACTGAGAAAAGAGAAACCTTTAAAGCATTTTAAGTTCGTGCCGAGCACATCATTAGTCTCTCTCTCTCTCTCTCTCTCTCTCTCTCTCTCTCTCTCTCTCAGGTCCAAATAAAGTGACTCAAACGTTTCGTTATTGAGATTTTTCCCTATTGGAGTCTTTCAGCTTCTATAATTAGGGTTGTAGCATATATTGTAATAATAATAATAATAATAATAATAATAATAATAATAAAAATAATAATAATAATAATAATAATAATAATGATAATAATAATATAAATAATAATAACTAAAACGGGCACTCAGTAAAGCACGTGCCTTCGCCTATATATATATATATATATATATATATATAATATTGGAAATTAAATCATGTAAATTTTGGCACTATTTTCATGCAAATTAAATAAAAATTGGTTACGGTATAGCAAAAATACGTTTTTTTACCTTTTCGTGACCTTGGCCTATAGTTTTGACCCAATCACTTCCAAAATCTATTCAAATTGCCCTTGGATCATGATCAATTCTCCAACCAAATTTCACGAGACTCGATCAAATAGTTTTTTAGTTAAGAGAATCACAAACACACAGACAAACATACAAACAAATGAGATGATTAAGAACAGTGTGGATAATGTCACCATAAAGCTGGGAATATCGACATGTCATAAATGTTTAAAACAAATAGATTCAAATTCATATTAGTTTTTTATACTTTAGAGAAATCTAAACTGACATTTTAAAAGTTTGAAGGCCATTCATGAATGGCAGAGGCAAGGGACAGTGACATTGGCCTAGTAAACTGGACAATGCCCCAGAGGCTGCCCATATAAATGATCAGCGCCCAATCTTCCACTTTACCCAAGCTAGGACAACGGAAGGCTAGGCAATGGCAGCTGATGACTCAACAGATAGACATATAGGCTCACCCAAAGCTCCATCCTTAGCTCATAAGGATGGTGAGGTTGCAGACACTAAAGTAACCAATGAGTTTGAATGGGACTCGAACCCCAGTCTGGCGATCCCCTAGCAGAGACACTACCAATAGGCCACAAGTATTTAAATGGAAAGCTGCAGAGATTCGGATAAACCATTATCCCTGTTTCTATAAATGATGTTAAACATAAAGTAAATGTAAACATTTTTCGCCATCTTAAAGATTCTGTCAAAACAAATTGACGGATTTTAACGAAATTTCCGCCACAGATAGATCTTAGGTCATGGACGACTCCATTAACTTTTGGAAGAGGGCAGAATCTCTGCTTGTTCTTGTTTCTAATGTAATTTTAAGAGATGATTTACTTATTAAAGAATCAGTTATAGTCTTGTTTCCAACAATGTAAATGTAATTTTAAACTACTAGCTAACTTGGGTTAGAGTTCTCTTGGTTGAGGGAACATTTAGGCTTGATATTTGATCTTGTTTCTTTTCCTCTTGTTTTTTATGAAGTTTTTATGGTTTATATAAGAGAGCTCCTATTTAATGCAGTTGCTGTTCTTAAGATATTTCAATTTGATTGTTCATTACTTCTGTTGTAGATTACTTATTTCAATGTTTCCTTTACTCAATGTGATTTTTGTTTTGCATCACCAAATGTCTATTGAAGCTGTTTTGAACAATAGAAGGCCCCGAAACTCACATCCAAATTCACTTTTAATCAAGTGAAAATTACACAGACTCTCTAGTCTCTCATTTGACTGGATAGACGACAAGAGCTTCGCCTTAATCCTGATTGATCGGACGCTACAACCTAAATAGCGACCCTACGTAGGAATGACTTGTGCTGAGAATACTGGAATACGGGAATGGGTGGATAGGAATGTTTGCACTTGGGAATAAACCTCTTTAGTATTAAACACTGAACTAAATCTTTAGTTTATGGTTAGTAAAAAATTTTAATGCATATAAATCTTTTTTATTTGGGAAAAATAAAATATATTTTCTCCAATGTTATTTTCAATGTTATTGAATTTTTCAATGAAGGTCTTGCTTTTATCCTGATTTATCAGACACTCCAGCGATGTCCAGAAAATAATAGAAGAAGAAATAATGAAATAATACTAAAATGAAATGTAGATCTTCAAAAGCATTCGGATAATAATAAAAAAAAAAAAATAATAATAATAATAATAATAATAATAATAATAATAATAATAATAATAATAATAATAATAGCCTCCCCTATATGATAAAGAAAAAGTGTGTGTGTGTCTATAATTATTCTTTTGCAGAGATAAAAATAAAAATCTGCTTTTAAAGCAAAATGAAAGAAAAAAACCTTTTTTAGCAAAATTAGAAAAAATATATATTTCTTACCAAAAATAAGAATGAATTTTTTTTTCTTGCAAAATGAATATATATATATATATATATATATGTATATATATATATATATATATATATATATATATATATACATATATATATATATATATATATATATATACTTTTTTTGGGGGGGGAACATAAAGAGGAAAGTAATTTTTTTGCAAAAGATGAAAATTAAAGAGCATATTTCTGCAGACATCAAAGAACCGTGAATTCTAATAAACCTCAGGAGGAAAATTGGTAATCTTGAGAAAAGTAAAGTTTCAGCAAAACGTTACTTGATGAACTTCAAAGAGATTAGAAAGTCTAATCCAGACTTTATGTAATAAGTAATTCCTATTTTCATGTTTTCCATTTTATCCTAAATTACAATATCATTATACATAATGGAACTCAAAAAGCTCCAACTTCCTGCAAATGTTTTTATGATGAACAGGCTGACATAAGTCTGTCTTTACAGTTTATATTATCATCACCATCTCCTCATACAGCTATTGGCGCAAAGGGCCTCAGTTAGATTTTGCCAAGTCGTCTCAATACTTTTCCATTCATCATCTTCTACTTCACTCTTTATAATCCTAACCCACGTAGGCCTGGGTCTTCCAAGTATTCTAGAGCCTTGTGGAACCCAGTTGAAAGGTTGGTGAACAAATCTTTCTTGGGGAGTGCGAAGAGCATGCCCAAACCATCTCCCCTCACCATATATATGAAAGATCTGTTTGAATATTGTTACTGTTCTTAGAAGATTCTATATTAAGTATTCATTACTTCTTTTGTAGTTTATCTATTTATTTGCTTATATCCTTTCCTCACTGAGGAGCCCTTGGGCTTATAGCAGCCTTTTCCAATTAGAATTGTAGCTCAGCTAATAATGATAAGAAGAGGGGAAAAGAGTAAGAGGCCGGTAAAGGAAAGTTTTTTGGACAGCTTCCTGGAGGATGTAAATGGGAATGTGACAACTGGACAATTTATTCAGGCAGCTAAAGACAGGACCAAGTGGAGGCAATTGACAGCCCACGTCGAGGATATGGCACCTCGATAGGTAGATAGATAGACATCTCTTGTAGTTTATTCATTTCCTTGTTTCCTTTCCTCTCTGAGCTTTTTTTTCCTGTTGGAGCCCTTGGACTTATAGCCTCCTCTTTAATCAACTAGGTTTATAGCTTAGCTAATAATAATAATAATAATAATAATAATAATAATAATGATAATAATAATAATAATAATAATAATAATAATAATAATAATAATAATAATAATGTTTTTTTGTTGATGTTTTATTTGAGAGTCGCCAGTTTTTTAAAAACATAGTTTCTTTTAGATTAGCAATCTAATAATAATAATAATAATAATAATAATAATAATAGTAATAATAATAATAATAATATAATAATAATAATAATAATAATAATAATAAAAATAATAATAATAATAATAATAATAATAATATTCTTGTTTTTGTTGAGGTTTTATTTCTAGAATAAAAATTAGAGTAACTAAAGAAAAATGGCCACCCCTAGTTGGAAAGGCCAAGTGCTATAAGCCCAATGACTCCAACAGGAAAAAAAATAGCCCAGCAAGGAAATGAAACAAGGAAATAAACTACAAATGAAGGAAAAATTAAAACGAAATATTTTGAAAACAATATCAACAATAAAATAGACCTTTTAATTGAAATATAAATAATAAATCCAATTCGATCTTATAATCATATATAGTAGACGTATTGAAAGGAGAAAAAACGCCTATATTACGTATTTGGCCATAAGAATACAAAATACATCAACACTATTAATCTATTTGGAATACACCTGTCTCCCACCGAGGACAGGTAATGTATTAAGAGATAAAAGGGAGAGATATATGTATATATAAAATAGACAAATGACCTCGTCAGGGATAAGATAAATCTAACATCGGTTGTGCAATTGTTTTTGCAGACAGTTTTGCAAATGCAAAATGAAACATTTCAAATAAAAACTACTTTCTAACATTTGCAGTGGGTGTTTTGTATAAAGCTACTCATAATGTTTTTCGTTGATGCAGGGCACTGTACAGACACAGTTTACCAAAT
>NC_090756.1:47181992-47189492 GCF_036898095.1 Palaemon carinicauda | reverse complement strand
TGCTAAAGAAGACGACATTTATTTCTCAAATTAGTTTTATAATTTTTATTATTATTATTATTATTATTATTATTATTATTATTATTATTATTATTATTATTATTATTATTATTATTATTATTATTATTATTATTATTATTATTATTATTAGCTAAACTACAACCCAAATTGGAAAAGTAATAAATCCAATGTCTCCAACAGGGAAAAATAGTCCCATGAGTAAAGAAAATAAGAAAATAAACTACAAGAGAAGTAATGAAAATTTAAATAAAATATTTAAAGCACAGTAACATATTGAAGTAGATTTTTCATATATATAAACTATGAAAACTTCAAAAAACGAGACGAAAATAAATAATATACATTTTTTTTTTTCGAAAATTTACTACATTATTCCGAAAAATTATATAATTTAGACATTTCTATCCATCCTAGATTTACATATTCATAACTCTTCTTCAGTTCACAATATTATTATAACTTTTTTTCTCAAAATTACTCGGTTATTTTTTTCCAGTATTATTTTTTCGTTCATCATCTTGTATGTCAACAAATAGTCATATCTTTTGTCTTATGACCATATTTCAAATAGTTCTTTTTCCCTTTACACTAAACTTTTCTCTTAAGCTTTTTTATGACTTTCTCTGTCATTAACTTTATTCCGCTGAGCTTTTCTCAACTCGAAACTCACTTTTTTTCTTTCAACTCTTTTTATGTTTTTTTTCTATTATCAAACTGGCTTTATTAATTTTATAAATTTATCTATTTCTCCTTCTTTTATCAGTCATTTAAGGCTTACAATTCTATGAGAAACTCACTTTATCTATTTCTCAAATAGATGCATTTAATAATAGACCATTTTTCTGGCTTGTTAATAAACTATTTTTTTCTGCTATTCAAGAAGTCCCCAGGTGTTTTTCATTGAGTAATATAGTTATCGGTAACGTCCCTGCCTGGTGATCGCCAGACCGGGGTTCGAGTCATGCCTAAACTCGTTAGTTCCTTTAGTGTCTGCAACGTCACTATTCTCACGGGAGCCTATAGGTTTATCTGCTGAGTCATCAACAGCCATTACCTTGCTTTCCTTGGTCCAAGCTCAAATGGAGAGGGGGCTTGGGCGTTGATCATATGTAGATATGGTCAGTTTCTAGGGCATTGTCCTGCTTGTTATGGCAATGTCATGGTCCATTGCCTCTGCAATTCACTACCAAAATTGAAGTTAAACGCAATTACAAGCTTATTTCAAACCCACACTGGAAGTTAAAAACAACGATAAGCATATTTTTCACCCCATAGTTGGAGTTAAAATCAACTGCAAGAATAATTTGCACCAAACCTTGAAGTTAAAAGCAACTGCAAGCATAATTTGAACCCAACTTTGAAGTTCAAGGTAACTGCAAAATAATTGCACCCAACCTTGAAGTTAAAAGCAACTGCAAGCATAGTTTGCACCCAACCTTGAAGTTAAAAGCAACTACAAGCATGTTCCCCACCAAAACTTAGTTAAAAGCAACTGCAAGCATTATTTCCACCCAACCTTGAAGTTAAAATCTACTGCATGTATAATTTGCACCCAACCTTGAATTTAAAAGCAACTGCAAGCATACTTTGCAACCAACCTTGTAGGTAAGAGCAACTGCAAGCATAATTTGTACCGAACCTTGAAGTTAAAAGCAAGTGCAATCATGTTCCCCACCAAAACTTAAAGTTACAAGCAACTGCAAGCATAATTTACACCCAACCTTAAAGTTAAAATCAACTGCATGAATAATTTGCACCCAACCTTGAATTTAAAAGCAACTGCATGCATACTTTGTACCCAACTTTGAAGTTAAAAGCAACTGCAAGCATAATTTGCACCCAACCGCGAAGTTAAAAGCAACTGCAATCATACTTTGCACCCAACCTTGAAGTTAAAAGCAACTCCAAGCATAATTTGTACCCAACCTTGAAGTTAAAAGCAACTGCAAGCATACTTTGCACCCCACCTTGAAGTTAAAATTAACTGCAAGCAAAATTTGCACAAAACCTAGAAGTTAAAAGAAACTGCAAGCATAATTTGCACCCAACCTTGAAGTTAAAAGCAACTGCAAGCATAATTTTCAAACAACCTTGAAGTTTAAAGCAACTGCAAGCACAATTTGCACCCAACCTTGAAGTTAAAAGCAATTGCAATCATATTTTGCACTCAACCTGGAAATTAAAAGCAACTGCAAGCATAATTTGCACCCAACCTTGAAGTTAAAAGCCACTGCTAGCATAATTTGCACCCAACATTGAAGTTGAAAGCAACTGTAAGCATATTTTGCACCCAACCTTAAAGTTAAAACCATCTGCAAGCATAATTTGCACCCAACATTGAAGTTAAAAGCAACTGCAAGCATATTTTGCACCCAACCTTGGAGTTAAAAGCAACTGTAAGCATATTTTGCACCCAACCTTGAAGTCAAAAGCAACTGCAAGCATAATTTGCACTCAACTTTGAAGTTAAAAGCAACTGCAAGCATAATTTGCATCCAACCTTGAAGTTAAAAGTAACTACAAGCATGTTCCCCCACCCAAACTTAAAGTTAAAAGCAACTGCAAGCATAATTTGAACCAGCACTTGAAGGAAAAAGCAATTACAAGAATATTTCACAACCACACTTGAAGATAAAAGCAATGACAAGCATCCACACTCTAATTTAAAGATAAAAGCAAATACAAGGATATTTCTTACCCATACCTAAAGTTAAAAGCAATTATAAGCGTAATTGAACTTATTTTCTATATATTTTTTTTTCTAATATTCATAGAGCCTTCACGGTGAAGTACAACTAAAGTAAGGTAGGATATTACAGCTGCTTGTTAAAATTTCAAACAAAGAAGAAAATAACTAATAAGAAAAAGTTTCTATAGTACTTTTTATGAATGGTAATACCATCTTCGTCACACAAAACACCAACTAAACCCATTTTTTTTTAATAGTAAAGTTACAAACTGCCCTTTTTAACGACACATTCTCATACATGATTGTGATCTGACCTCCGTCATGTTTTTCTTTTTTTTCAATTTCAATCAAAACAATATTCCAAAAGTGAATAATTTCCTTCTAATTCAATAGTTTCTAAATAAAACTGCTGGTTATATAGAATAACAGCGAAACCTCCGTACAATATTCGATAATAACGACCAGAAAAAAAGTGCGAGATAAAACTTTTTAATTAGACAAACGACTCAATTACAGGAATTCCTGCAAGATGCCAATGGAATCCCCCAAAAGAAATAGCTGTCAGTTTAAAGGTCGATTATGAATGCCAGAGGCAAGGGGACACTGGCAATGCACTACAGAATAATTATATATACATATGATCAACGCCCGAGACACCTCTTCATCAATCTAGGACCAAGGAGTGCCAGACAATGGCTGCTAATGACTCAACAACTAGACCTATAGGCTTCCCCCAAAGCTACCATCCTTAGCTCAAAAGGATGGTGAGGTTGTATACACTAAAAGAAATTATCGAGCTTAAGTGGTTAGTTTTCAATAGGCTACGACACACACTAGTTAAAAAAAAAAACTATTTAGGTATCACTTAATGGAATATGATTTATTAATATTTTAAAAGTGGTAAAAATTAGGGGCCAAAGGGACGCTGTAGAGAGAGAGAGAGAGAGAGAGAGAGAGAGAGAGAGAGAGAGAGAGAGAGAGAGATGGGCTGGATATCTCTATGTTCTTTTCTGAATTCTTTTGACAAAAAGGAAGAAGAAGAGAGAAGAAAACCAAGAGACAGTTGGACGTCATGAGTCATAACGTACATGAAGAAATCTTATTGGTTCCCACTTGATGAGCCGAGACCTTACTTTTATGTTTTTCTTTATTTCATTATATTCTAGATTATATTCAGTTTTATGTTATGGTATAATATCTATCGATTTTTTTATCTATCAATCTATCAGGTTAACGACGGAAAACAGTTTATCAATCTTCAGTCTGATATTGACTATGGAGACATTTTTTCCTCTCTCTCTCTCTCTCTCTCTCTCTCTCTCTCTCTCTCTCTCTCTCTCTCCTCTCTCTCTCTCTCTCTCTCTGACGCTGAAGGAGTTCATATCCGTGTCAATTTTAAAATAATAATAATAATAATAATAATAATAATAATAATAATAATAATAGAGAAACAAGTTTAAGAGTTGGGAAGAACGCCCCTCCTCCCCCTTCCCCAGGTAGGGGAGAAGGGAATCACCAGGGAACCATATGCATCCCTTTGAACTCTGACCTTTGACCTTTGCATAGTGTTATTGGTAAGCAAATAGGGCTTTTATATTCCCTAATAGGTTTTCAAATGACTGTCTGACATTACATCAACAATAACAACAACAACATTGATAATGATATAATACTTATATCTTATTAGGTACCTTGTTCGCTAGAGCGCTCCTGAAATGTCTAAAAAATAGCTTATCAAGAAATGCAAATCAGGTTCTTTCTATCCAAGCAGGATTATGCAAAAGAACCTTTTCCCGTAAAGAGATTCCTTGAGGTAGTCTCTTATATTTTCCCAAATAATATTTCTGAGAAATAAGATGTTTTATATTATAAACAGTATAATTTTCATTTAATTCAAGCTTCTTAATTTACAATTAAATAATGTCAGTATTTGTAGCTATTCTATTCGGAAATTAGAAAGTTTAGAGATATACAATCATCTCCCCTATATATTAAAGAGCGACTGTCATACCCTTGAGAGAGGGTGTCTATTGCCCGAGAGGTACACTCAGAAACCACACTCTCCCTCAAAGTGCCGTAATTGCTGGGTTCTTGTTAGGAAAGGAGGAGAGGGGGAGGATTGAATTTGTGTGTGCCCATCTATCTAAATATTCAGATGTCGTTTTCGATGGCTCGGTAAGACTACACTAGTGACTAGTATAATAAATAAATACATACACACAAACATATATATATATATATATATATATATATATATATATATATATATATATATATATATATATATATATATATATATATATGCATGTATAGAAAATACGAGGAAGAAAAATCAGATATTTTAGTGACACAAGTGTACCCTTAAGCAAGAGAACTCAACCCCAAGGCAGTGGAAATCTATGGTACAGAGACCAAGGCATTACCCAAGACTAAGATTCATTATGAAGAGTAAGAGAGACCTTCTTGGGAAAGAATCAGAGAAAACAATGATAAAAAACATGTTTTTGTATTATGATACAGAAACATTTTCGAAGATATTCCCAATATGTTAAAATGTTTTAACATGATTTTTTATCCTAATGTAGAGGGAGAGAGGTATAACATAATTAAAATAAATCATAAAAATATCCTGAAAATACCAAAGGATGTGTATATTACATCCCCTGTCATTCATGTGGAAAATTTTACATTGGTCAAACAGGAAAAACTCTAGACAAGAGAATTGAACAGCATAAGAAAAATGCAAGATATATTGAACAGCATAAGAAAAATGCAAGATAATAATGTAATGTTTGTTCAAGTTAAACATCAAAATAATACTTGTTTTATTCCAATAAATTATTAGAGCAATATACATAGAGTCTATCTTTACACAAAAAAGATGGAATGTACAAATTCGATGCATTCGTAAGCAAAGAGATGTGTAAGCTTCATAAATTTTAATTTCTTTTAAGCAGACCGGATTTTGGGGGACATTTGATGTCTTTCATAAGACTTATGTAGTCCATATTAATCTTTTTGATCGGAAAAGAAGGGTAGAATCAGAAAGGGCTTCTTACAGTAAATAAGAGCCATCCATTGGTTAGACTAATTAAGCATTGGCAAGCATCATTAGCGGTAAACAGCATCGCAGAATCTCTTGCAAAAATAGTTTCTTTAAGATTCCAGACCATTTCGATTAAAAACCAAGAATATACCATTTCCGACCTTGCTGGAATCCTGGAACGGGTTTGATTGCTTAAAGTTGTCTTCTATAAAATGGTTGAATTTCTTGGAAGAAACTGGAAATTGTAACTCACTTGATGGAGAACTATTTTCTTCTTTACTCTTGTGACATTCGAGAAGATACAAACTATTTTCAGGATTTTATTTTCATCTTTTCCCGTTATCTTAAGTAAAGAAAAAATGTTTTATATGAAATAAAAGTTTGTTTTTTTTTCCGACTTGGTTTGTTTTTCATGCGGGTTTGTAGTTTGGTTTTAAAACACCTTTGAGTATCTTTTTTTTTTTTTTTTTTTTTTTTTGATTTGCAAAATAATTCCCGACACTCGGAAATTAGTTTTCTATATTAAGTGAAAACCGTTTTCGGAAAATTCCTTTTTCGCTATTCATTACTCAATTTTAGGATATTGTTTATATATAAAAAAATATTTATGGTTTTGAAATACAGTTTAATCATTCACAACAAAAGAACAAAACAAAGGAACAAAACCTTTTGGTACGATATTTTGCTACCTGAAAAGTGCTTAGTGCTCAAAGGGCAGAAAGTTACGCTATCACTTGGTTCAGGTCGAGACACTTGTCTGAGATTGAATTTAGTAACCAACTAAGGAACAGTAGTACAGTTGGCTTATTTAATTCCGGTACACTTCACGGGAAGCTAAGGAGACGTCAGGAAGCTTTACTTCGTGGCAGGTAACGCTGTTGGCAACACTGAGCTTGAAAGCAAGTGATAATTTTTTCATTAATTTCAGGAAGTGCTAATATTTGCTAAACAGCACTTTTCAAAATTAATAAATATAGGCCTACTTTTGATCACTTGTTGAGAAGCTTAACAACTTATTGGCTTACGAGCGTTGTATTGGTCTGCAAGCAGAAATTTCACGCTGTAAGCGTATTTTTGTTGATAAATATCTACAAGACTATCGTTGCCGCAGGGATTCCGGGTGATATAAGCCACACCCCCTGATGACGTCATAGTTAATCATCTTGTCTCCCACGTTAACAGCGATCACAACTCATCCCCTTAAAGTGATGATAAGTTGGTATAGTTTGAAATTTGTAAGGGAATGTATTGCGACCGCTGCTAACGGGGTAGACAACGTAATTTGTTATGACGTCATCAGGGATGTGGCTTATTTTGCCCGGAATCTTTGCGGCGACTATAGCACATGATGTAGAGAAATTGGTCCCACATTATCCATACGCCACCCGCTAGCTTCCATGGGCATTCTGCCAGTATTTTGTTTTGCATTAGCAAACACTCCAACCCCCTATAGCTCAGAGCTTTCTTCTTCCAATCTCTGAGCACCACATGCAGAAGAAGCGTGAACCTTTGTAATTGCTTTTTTGTACAGTTGTGACCCCGTGAAATTAGTGATAGCTATCGTTCATCATAAATACATTATTTGCTGCATTGTAAAACTGTATCATGACAGTGAAACTCAAGATGATTGAGAAAAAGTTAAAGATCACTCGAGGAATCAAGAAATATTTTCTCTAATAGAAATATCAGGAACAGTAAAATAATTGCAAGAAACTTATAGAAAAATTAAGATATGATAGCTGTG
>NC_090756.1:47173856-47181492 GCF_036898095.1 Palaemon carinicauda | reverse complement strand
CATTGAAAGGAAACACCATGCTTGTTATGCTCGTTGGAAAGGAGAGACTATGCACGTAGTGGCTGGATAGAAGCTGACGGAAGCACAAATCTTTTGGGGCGTAAGGTTGGATCTCTAGCTACTTCTAGTAAACCATTCTCGTAGCGGGGGGGGGGGGGGGGGGCGTCATGGTTCTAGCACGTAAGGTTGCCAACTTAGAAATTTGAAGAAGGTGTACTAGCGTTGTTTAGCGAGGCAACTCTCTCAGCTAACTCTAACCACCTCCTCTCATTACATCAAAAAAAAAAATTAACTTTACTCAAGAACCTTCATGCAACTTCCAACCACGTGGAAACACGATGCAATCCCTAGCATTTGTCATGAAGCATACCTCTAAACAAGTTTACATAAGACTTCGTAACCAAACTACATGAAATGAAAATTTAATTTTTTTAAATGACGTAAATTTACATATACAGAACTGAATAAAAATATATCTAAAGGAATGATGAAATTCTTATGTAATTTACATACATATATATATATGCATATATATATATATATATATATATATATATATATATATATATATACATCACTAAAATACACAAATAAAGTATGTGAATAAAATAATCTATTCTCATGTTAGAGCAGCTTCGTAAGAATATATATGTATATATATATATATATATATATATATATATATATATATATATATATATATATATATATATATATATATATATATATATATATATATATATATATATATATATATATATATATATATATATATATATCTATATATATATATATATATATATATATATATGTATATATATATATATATCATACATATATATATATATATATATATATATATATATATATATATATATATATATATATATTATATATATATATATATATATATATATATATATATATATATGTGTGTGTGTGTGTGTGTGTGTGTGTGTGTGTATGTGTGTGCGTGTATAAATTTTGTAAATAGGAAAAACCATTCCAAATGAAAGTGATTAAAGACCAAAACTGTTCACCATTGTTCCTCTTAACTAACGGACAAAACAGAGCCAAGTGTAATGTTTGTTCTTGACTGCGATGTGCAACGTTCTTTTCAAACGTTTGTCTGTCCGCAAACGACGAGGAAAACGTTTCCAATTACTGCAATGCGGAACCTGGAATCAGGATCATGAAAAATGTATTGGATCGGTGTATAATTCTTCATCTGATTCAACAGTTGGACTCGCACTCATCCTTTTGAATAGTGGTTTTTCTATTCAGTGACTATGTTTCTTTTTCAATTAAATGTTTAGGTAACATCTTTGTCCAATTGAGACAATTTGCTTCACTCTATGATCAAAAGAAAATTCTTGGCTTCATTCAAGTAGTAACTCTTGCTTTCGTTGTATAAAGTTGTGATTCTTAACCTTATTCATCATATCAAGTAGTGATTCTCAACATTATTCATTGTATCAAGTAGTGATTCTCAACCTTATTCAACATACCAAGTTGTGATTCTCAGCCTTATTCATTATATCAAGTAGTGATTCTCAACCTTATTCAGCATATCAAGTTGTGATTCTCAACCTTATTCAGCATATCTAGTTGTGATTCTTAATTTTACTAAGCATATCAAGTTGTGTTTCTCAACTTTATTCAACATATCAACTTGTGATTCTCAACCTAATTCATCATATCAAGTAGTGATTCTCATCATTGTTCATTATATTAATTTATGGTTCTCAACCTTATCCAGCATATCAAGTAGTGATTCTGCCCCTTATTTGTTCTTGTTAATAGTGTCACATTCATATTAGCAATAAACCTACAATTAACTTTGAATTGTTGCCATATAGTGAGTTAATTATATAATAACAATATTTTCTAAAACATGTAATATATAGATATATCGATAAAATTGAAAAAAACAAAATATTGAAATACTAATGAATAGCAATCAGTAGATACTCAACTTCTATTGAATTTTTTCTACTTCTTTTCAAGTATTTTCCCCTCTCACATAATTAGGAGAATTTCCAATTTTTATAAAATTCGAAAAAAAGTTCTTTTCATCTTTGAGAAAACTTTTATGATAAAAAAGAAGAAAAGTATATTTTTCTTCTTTTTGAGATAGGAAACTTTTAAAAGATGTTTCCCTTAGAAGATTCAAATTGATTTTGGAATAGCAAAAATTCACCATAAAAATCTTTTAGATTTCTCAAAATTCAAATAACTTTGCTTTGAATGAATTGCGTTATTGAATGCGTGATAAGAATAATCTTTGATTCGTTATTAGGATATTAATAATAATAATAATAATAATAATAATAATAATAATAATAATAATAATAATAAGAATAATAATAATAATAATCCATATTGTTTTAACTAATCTATGGGGATTCAGCAGATTCAATTAAAAGTATTAAGTTTATGACATATTATTAAGAAAATACGTGTTAGCAATGAAAAGAGATTTGATTATCTAAGTAACTTTATCAGTTTAAAGACCACTCATGAATAGCAGAGGTAAGAGACAGTGACATTGCCCTAGCAAGTAGGACAATCTCCTACAGACTTATCATATATACATATGATTAGCGTGCAAGTCCCACCCCCTCTTCATCCAAGCTAGGACCCCGAAGGGCCAGGGAATTGCTGCTGATGACTCAGCAAGTAGACATATAGGGTCCCACAACAACACCCAACACCCTTCTTAGATTACAAGAAAGTATAGAGCTTGAGCGGGACTCGAACCCTAGTCCGGTGAACGCAAGGCAAGGTCGCTTCCAATAGAATCTATTGTCAAAAATTCCATTTGAAATTTATAACAAGGTAAAACAAATATTTTTCATTTAAGACAATTTTGATTTTCATTTAGGTCGAACTTCTTTCTTTTAATTGTTGCATTACGTTTTCTTTTGATAAACTATTCTTCTTGCTAAAGAATTAGAATAGCGCCAACGTTATCCCTGCGTGTCGTAAGAGGCGACTAAAAGGGACGGGACGAGCGGGCTTTGAACCCCCTCTCCTATATCTACATCCTGTGAGACAGCAACAAAGAGATGGAGCTGGGGGGAGAGTGACTGCTCCCCCCACTCTAGTTTTGGGGTGTTTGAATGTGCGTGGATGTAGTACGATAGAGAGTAAAAGATGTGAAATTGAAAGTATGTTTAGGAATAGAAGGATAGATATATTGGCCTTGTGTGAGACGAAGATAAAAGGGAAGGGTGAAGTGATTTTTGGTGAAATGTCTGGTAGAATGTCTGGGATTGAAAGGGGAAGAGCGATAGAGGGTGTGGCTTTATTGCTGAGTGAATGGATGACAGTTAAGTAGTGGAATGGAAGGAGATATCATCTAGGTAAATGTGGGTAAGGATTAAGTTGGGTATGGAATGTTGGGCGTTTGTCAGTGCGTATGGGCTAGGTAGTGAGAAAAGTGAAGAAGAGCGGAAAGAGTTCTGGAATTAATTAACTAGGTGTGTAGAAGGACTGGGTAGAAGGAATTATGTAGTTGTCATGGGTGATTTAAATGCTAGAGTGGGCGCTGGAGAGGTAGAAGGTGTCATTGGGAAGTATGGCGTACCAGGTGAAAATGAGAGTGGTGAGAGACTGGTGGATATGTGTGTTGAGCAAGAGATGGTGATAAGTAATAGCTTTTTCAAAAAGAAAGATGAAAATAAGTATACATGCGTAAGAGTGGCAAATGGAAGAGTAGTAGAAAGGACATTAATGGATTATGTGTTGATAACTAAAAGAATGTTTGGAAGATTGAAAGACGTGCACGTGTTTAGGGGTATGGCTAACGGTATGTCTGATCATTTTTTGGTGGAAGGAAAATTAGTTGTAGCAAAAGAGTGGGGGAATAGAGTAGGTGAATGTAAAAGGGAACTAGTGAGGGTTGAAGAGCTAATAAAACCGGGGGTAAAAAGTAGATATCAGGAAATGTTGAAAATGACATATGACGAAGTGAAAGTAAGAGAAACTGGCAATTTAGAGGAGTAGTGGAAGTTAGTAAAAGAAAATTTTGATGGGATTGAAAGTGATGTGTGTGCCAAGAAGGTTGTTGGAGGCAGCAAGAGGAAGGGCAGTGAATGGTGGAATGAAGGAGTGAAGGTAAAAGTGGAAGAGAAAAAGAGGGCTTTTGAAGAATGGCTGCAGAGTAATAGTGTAGAGAAGTATGAAAAATATAAAGAGAAAAATGTGGAAGTAAAGCGCAAGGTACGTGAGGCAAAGAGGGCAGCTGACCTGAGGTGGGGTCAGGGACTGGGTCATTCGTATGAAGAGAATAAGAAGAAGTTTTGGAAAGAAGTGAAGAGAGTAAGGAAGGCTGGCTCAAGAATTGAAGAGACAGTGAAAGATGGAAATGGGATGTTATTAAAAGGAGAGGAGGCAAGGAAAATATGGGCGGAATATTTTGAAAGTTTACTGAATGTTGAGGATAATAGGGAGGCAGATATAATTGCTGTTGCAGGTGTTGAGGTGCCAGTGATGGGAGATGAGAATGAGAGAGAGATTACAATAGATGAAGTGAGGAGAGCACTAGATGAAACGAGAGTAGGAAAAGCGTCTGGTATGGATGGTGTGAGAGCTGAGATGTTGAAGGAAGGGGGTGTGACTGTACTTGAATGGTTGATGAGATTGTTTAATATGTGTTTTGTGTTGTCAATGGTACCAGTAGATTGGGTTTGTGCATGTATTGTACCACTATATAAGGGTAAGGGAGATGTGCATGAGTGTTGTAATTCAAGAGGTATTAGTTTGTTAAGCGTAGTTGGAATAGTGTATGGTAGAGTAATGATTAATAGGATCAAGGATAAAACAGAGAATGCAAGCTTAGAAATACAGGATGGTTTTAGAAGAGGTAGGGGTTGTATGAATCAGATTTTTACGGTAAGGAAGATATGCAAGAAATATTTAGCAAAAGGAAAGGAGGTGTATGTTGCGTTTATGGATCTGGATAAAGCGTATGATAGAGTTGATAGGGAAGCAATGTGGAATGTGATGAGGTTATAAGGAGTTGGTGGAAAGTTGTTGCAAGCAGTTAAAAGTTTCTACAAAGGTAGTAAAGCATGTGTTAGGATAGGAAATGAAGTGAGTGATTGGTTTCCGGTAAGAGTGGGGCTGAGACAGGGATGTGTGATGTCACCGTGGTTGTTTAACTTGTATGTTGATGGAGTGGTGAGAGAGGTGAATGCTCGAGTGCTTGGACGAGGATTAAAACTGGTAGACGAGAATGACCATGAATGGGAGGTAAATCAGTTGTCGTTTGCGGATGATACTGTACTGGTTGCAGACACAGAAGAGAAGCTTGGCCGATTAGTGACAGAATTTGGAAGGGTGTGTGAGAGAAGGAAGTTGAGAGTTAATGTGGGTAAGAGTAAGGTTAAGAGATGTACGAGAAGGGAAGGTGGTGTAAGGTTGAATGTCATGTTGAATAGAGAGTTACTTGAGGAAGTGGATCAGTTTAAGTACTTGGGGTCTGTTGTTGCAGCAAATGCTGGAGTGGAAGTAGATGTACGTCAGAGAGTGAATAAAGGTTGCAAAGTGTTGGGGGCAGTTGAGGGAGTAGTAAAAAATAGAGGGTTGGGCATGAATGTAAAAAGAGTTCTATATGAGAAAGAGATTGTACCAACTGTGATGTATGGATTGGAGTTGTGGGGAATGAAAGTGACGGAGAGACAGAAATTGAATGTGTTTGAGATGAAGTGTCTAAGGAGTATGGCTGGTGTATCTCGAGTAGATAGGGTTAGGAATGAAGTGGTGAGAGTGAGAACGGGTGTGAGAAATGAGTTAGCAGCTAGATTGGATATGAATGTATTGAGGTGGTTTGGCCATGTTGAGAGAATGGAAAATGGCTGTCTGCTAAAGAAGGTGATGAATGCAAGAGTTGATGGGCGAAGTACAATAGGAAGGCCAAGGTTTGGGTGGATGGATGGAGTGAAGAAAGCTCTGGGTGATAGAAGGATAGATGTGAGAGAGGCAAGAGAGCGTGCTAGAAATAGGAATGAATGGCGAGCGATTGTGACGCAGTTCCGGTAGGCCCTGCTGCTGCCTCCGATGCCTTAGATGACCGCGGAGGTAGCAGCAGTAGGGGCTTCAGCAATATGAAGCCTCATCTGTGGTGGATAATGTGGGAGGGTGGGCTGTGGCACCCTAGCAGTACCAGCTAAACTCGGTTGAGTCCCTTGTTAGGCTAGAGGAACGTAGAGAGTAGAGATCCCCTTTTTTTGTTTTGTTTCATTTGTTGATCTCGGCTACCCCCCAAAATTGGGGGAAGTGCCTTGGTATATGTATGTATGTATTTATATAAATTTTAACTACTTCCCTTTCAACTACTTCTCATTCATGAATTTATAATGTATAATAAAACTGGTGTAATTTTTGCAGAGAATTATTTTCATATATTAGATATATTTTCGCTATAAGAAATCAAATAATTTTGTCAAACTCTACAGACCAGCTGTTAGAAAGCTCTTACTTAGCCCTTGACCTGTGAAACCCACGAATCTTAAGGCAATGTTATTCTTTACCGGAAATGAGATCTGTCATGACTTCGCAAATGGATGAACCTCTCTCTCTCTCTTTCTCTCTCTCTCTCTCTCTCTCTCTCTCTCTCTCTCTCTCTCTCTCTCTCTCTCTCTCTCTCTCTCTCTCTCTCTCTATATATATATATATATATATGTATACATATATATATATATATATATATATATATATATATATATATGTATATATATATATATATATATATATATATAATATATATATATATATATATATAATGCCAGATACTTGCTCTTTATCATAGAGTGGAGATGTCTAATATTTTCTATGACGAATTCTCTCTCTCTCTCTCTCTCTCTCTCTCTCTCTCTCTCTCTCTGAGATGTCTTTTGTAGCCAAAACACTAAAACCTTGAGGTATTTTCCTTCCTCCAAGTGTATCACCCGAAGACTTTCCTTTGAAAAGACTAAAGTAAGTCTTTTTGAAGCGCTGCTTTCCGCTAATGCTGCTTGCAAGCACTCCATTAGTCTTTCCAAAGAAAGGCTTCAAGCAAAGACTATTTCGGTGTTTGGGAATTTCTTGTTTTTTGTCATTCTTCAGTTATATCTAAGACGAACAGGTGGGGAAATTTTAAATGCGGTCATTTGAAGATAAACACAATTATTATTATTATTATTATTATTATTATTATTATTATTATTATTATTATTATTATTATCTTTCTCATCGTCATTGTTATTATTATTATTATTATTATTATTATTATTATTATTATTATTATTATTATTTTTATTATTATTATTTATTATTATTATTATTCTAAACTGTGTGTGCAAGTGAGTACATATCTATCTACTGATAATATAAATAATAACAATGATAGTTATCGTAGAGATTTCTTGCTGAAGGGTACACTTAGGTACACAATTCTATGTTATTTCTCTTCTTTTTTTTTTTAAGAAGTTTTCATAGTTTATATGTGAAAGGTCTATTTCAATTTTGTTATTGTTTTTGAAATATTTCGTTTTATCGCTTCTCTTGTAGTTCATTTATCTCATTGGTTCTTATCCTCTCTTATCTATTTAACCCTGTACGAGCCCTGCATCCTGCATTTCCAACTAGGGTA
>NC_090756.1:47158856-47163856 GCF_036898095.1 Palaemon carinicauda | reverse complement strand
CTTTAATTTTGACTCCTGGAATCGAGTATATATCAGGAAATTTAGAAAGAAAAACTCGACCGAACCGCTTCGGAAAGGAAGAAATTTCAGTTGACTTGAGGGCTACGATTGACTAAGGCGCCAGCCTCGACCTAAACCTATGCAAAGTAAGTGTCATTTCCACTTGAACTCTTGGCCGAATTGGAGCAAAGGTCTGCCACTGAAAGGAGGATAATCTGGAGGAAAGTAATTGATAGAGACATGCAAGACACATTAGCATTTAAATAACCTTCGTCACACGGTTTTTCTTCGGAGATGTAATCAATGTCTGAGTGGAACCTTTCTGGCAAGGTGACAGGGACTCCAGGATAAGTTACCTTTCTTAAAGGACTTCACAAGAAGTAGTTTTTTAAAGGACTTCAGAACAAATTACCTCTTTTAAAAGAATTCATGATAAGGTACATTTTTTTAATGACTTGAAGGAAGATACTTTTTTAAATGAATTCAGGATAAGTTACTTCTTTAATGGCTTCAGGATATATTACTTTGTTTAAATGAATTCGAGATAAGTTATTTTTTTAAATGACTTTAGGATAAGTTATTTTTAAATAACATCAGGATAAGTCACTTTTTAAAGTTCTTCAGGATAAGGTACTTAATTTAATGACTTTAGGATATTACTTTTTTAAATGACTTCATATAAAGTTCCTTTTTTTAAATGACCTCAACTCAAATTACTTTTTTTTAATGACTGCAGGATAAAGGTACCTAATTAATCCATAATCATTTCATGAATATTATTTATTAATTATCATCCCTTAATCATATATTATTTCAGAAACATGTTCATAATTGCTAATAATAATTTCATAATCATTCATTAACCTCTTCCGTGCGTGCGTTCAAGCATAAGGAAGAAGCGGGGGACCGTCCGCCATGTCCGCCATTTTTTTTCCTAATGATCCAAATTACACAATTTCTATATATGTTTTAGACACATATAATACCTTCATCATATAAAAATTTCAAGTCATTTGATCAAAAACTTTTGGATTTATGAGCAAAAATCATGATTTTAAAAAAATATTTAGGTACATTTTTCCCCACTACTATAATACAAATTGTATTGAAACTTATACCACAAAAACTACTCTAACAACCGAACAATTCTGTCAGACAGAATTTTGATTTTCCTTTCTGTTTTTTTTAATGAATTTTTATTTTTTTTCCTCATCTAGACGGAAAATAATCGTGAAAAAAAATGTAAAATGAAAATCAAAATTTTGTCTGACAGAATTGTGGAATTTTTATTCTTCTTTTCAACGATATCTTTTTCTCTAATATCGAACAACAAATAAGTGAGAAAAATGTACCTAAGTGGGAATATGTATGTTTTTGAGTTATGAGCTCCCAAAGATTTGCAGCAAGCTTTCGCTTCTTTTCTAAAAGAATCAAGATAATATTATTATGATAACTTTTATTGTTCATTCCTACATAAATGCACCCTAAAGGAGGTATTTGAACCCTCAGTTTACTATTCCTATGTTATGAGTTGCCAGCGATCTCTAATTGTTGCCAGTGTTTTAGTTAGCAGGTTTCAGCTTTGTACTCTTATCCATGTTTCCCTCTTTCTTGGTTCTTTTTTTTTGTTCTCCACTTACTTTTTGTTCTTTCTATCACCTTATGTAACATTGGCATTGCTATAAAAATTCCAGAGGACGTTGTGAAAGCACAATCAACATACGAACTTCAAGTAAATAAACACATGCATTATAATTTCTATATGTCTTTGGAAACTTTTTGATTTTTTCGTAGCAGGTAGTTTTCATTCACCTACCCTCTACCAATGCCTTTCATTTCTGCCAGAGGTACAAGATTTCAAAACATGAGAGAGAGAGAGAGAGAGAGAGAGAGAGAGAGAGCCTTTGGCTGATATAGATGACAGATCAAATTGAGAGAGAGAGAGAGAGAGAGAGAGGAGAGAGAGAGAGAGAGAGTTGAACATTGTTATTATAGTATTTGAATAAATGGGAGTTTTTAATAATTGGAGAGAGAGAGAGAGAGAGAGAGAGAGAGAGAGAGAGAGAATACAAGTATTTGTATAAATAGCAGGGGTATATAATTCGCGAGAGAGAGAGAGAGAGAGAGAGAGAGAGAGAGAGAATAAGAATTTTTGCAAGGATATACGAACAAATGAAAAGAGATTCATTCTATTATCTAATAAAAGGATGTACAGAGAGAGAGAGAGAGAGAGAGAGAGAGAGAGAGAGAATACAAATATTTGTAAAATAGCAGGGGTATATAATTCGAGAGAGAGAGAGAGAGAGAGAGAGAACTACGCATCTGTCCAAGGCCAATATTATATTGGCCTTGCATCTGTCTAACTCAGTCAGGCAGACGACGCCATAAGGATGACGTCATCATTTAAAGACCGCTATTTTCATTGTTTGGACAAATGATTGGACTATTTGTTCTTTCTACAACCTTAGGTAACATTGGCCTTGCTATAATGTTCCCGAGGGCGTTGTGGAAACACAATGTACATTCGAACTTCAAGTAAACAAACGCATACATTATAACTTCTATACATCTTTGGCATCTTTGGCTTCTGTTTTCTTGTTCTCCACTTACTTTTTGTTCTTTCTATCACCTTATGTAACATTGGCATTGCTATAAAATTCCAGAGGACGTTGTGAAAGCACAATCAACATACAAACTTCAAGTAAATAAACACATGCATTATAATTTCTATGTCTTTGGAAACTTGTGATGTGTTCGTAGGTGGTAGTTTTCATTCACCTACCCTCTACCAATGCCTTTCATTTCTGCCAGAGGTACGAGAATTTGAAACATGAGAGAGAGAGAGAGAGAGAGAGAGAGAGAGAGAGAGTTGAACATTGTTATTATAGTATTTGTATAAATGGGAGTTTTAAATAATTCAAGAGAGAGAGAGAGAGAGAGAGAGAGAGAGAGAATAAAAGTATTTGTATAAATGGCAGTGGTAAATAATTCGAGAGAGGGAGAGAGAGAGAGAGAGAGAGAGAACTGCGCACCTGTCTAACTCAGTCAGGCAGACGACGCCATAAGGATGACGTCATCATTTAAAGACCGCTATTTTTATTGTTTGGAAAAATTATTGACTATTTGTTTCTTTCTACAACCTTAGGTAACATTGGGCCTTGCTATAATGTTCCCGAAGGCGTTGTGGAAACACAATGTACATACGAACTTCAAGTAAACATAGGCATACATTATAACTTCTATACATCTTTGGCAACTTTGGCTTCTGTTATTGTAGTAGACTTCGTTCATCTACACTCTACCAATGCCTTCCATTTCTGCCAGACGTACGATAGATCGAAATATAAGTGAAAAATCGCTATATAAATGCAAAATTACACACAAAGACGATTTTGTCAAACTAAGTCATGCAGACGACACAGTAAGGATGACGTCATCATTTAAAAAACCTCTATATCTTCGTTATTTGTAAAAATAATGGGTTGAAACTTCTGGAGAGCATGTACGATATGTTTCTCTATACAGAGAGACAATAAAAACGATTTTTGAATTTTTCAAGTTGGTATGCCAAAATACAACCGCGGACGGTCCCCTTAAAGCAATGGTGGCACCAATTTCTTGATATTCTCTTAATAAGTAAAATTTATCCATCAGAAGATGATTGTCACATTTCGGGAGAATGTTGGATGATATTTCTGTCTACGTCATCAACTTGGAAAGGTTGTGAAAAATTAGGATAACTAGCTTGTTGATGTGGCCTATTGGTAACTTCTCCGCCTGGTGATTGCCAGACAGGAGAGAGAGAGAGAGAGAGAGAGAGAGATTATGTGAGTTTATTTAAAAAACATACACCATTAACAAGTTCTTAGAAAGACCACGAAAGTTGAAAGATAGTTTTACAGAACCAGAAGATGAATGATTTTTTTTTATACTTTTATTTTTCTCTCGGTTCCTTTTTGGGTATTCCAGCATTTTCATCAGTGTTTGAACTTGTACTTAGAACTCCAACTGAAGCCCTGAGCCTTTTTTAAACGAGACACAGGAAGCGAGATGGAAGTTTTTTTCTGCAAAGTTTACTCGGCGTCTAAATATTAAGAAAGTTCCCGCGCTCATTTTCCGGCCAGTAATAAATGGTGTCTGAAAATGAATTCATATTACGAAGTGTTTTGTGAATAAAATAGCTGAGGTGCAGTTTGTTAAGCCTGCCTTCCTAGCATCCATCTTCTACGTAATGTTATTGCTTTTGTATATCTCCCCCTCTCTCCCGCACAGATAGTAGAACAAACCTGTTTAAGCTTGCCATCGCATGTTTCACATTACTAGAATTTTTGTGACTTTGTTGCCCTCAACTGTTTGTATATAAGCTCGTTTTCTTGTTGCATAAAGTTACTTAATTCACCTCGCCATATTATTAATCCCTAAAGGAATTGTAGTTGGGTGCAGAAGGTAGAGATGAAAAATCGACAATCAGTAAATTTTGTTAACATCTTAAACAGAAAACAAAAATTGATATCGTTAACGATTAAATTGATAGTTTATGGCATTATTATTTAAACTATATAATTCGCTGCAGTCGATCGAAATGATTTGAAACGAAGGAAAGTATAGGATCATTTCCAAAATATTCCCTTATCATTTTTGACAAGCCTGGAAAAACCAACTTTCAAAATCTTATTTTCTTAAGTTGATCATTACTCTCTTGTGCTATTATTCTTTTCTTCCTCTCTTATTTATAAGTAAATTGCTCATGTTAAAAATCATCAGTATGTTACGAAGAATTATCCCAAGAATAATAACTTATTTTAAGCGTGACTAGCTCAGCGTAATTCTATAAGCGATCTTACTTAAGAAATTCACGTTTCTTATAACTTCATTCACCTTGCCAATGTTGGTTTATGAATAATAGAATTCCTTTGTATTGAAAATCCCTTCTTCGAATTTTGTAAGGTAAAGGAAATTAGATATGTAAATCTTTTTCGAAAACTTTCAAAATTGACTCT
>NC_090756.1:47148856-47153856 GCF_036898095.1 Palaemon carinicauda | reverse complement strand
AATGGAAGTTGTGTGATTTTTAGAATTTTGAAAGTGAGACAATAAATTGCAAATTATTCTCTTCGTCAGAACAATTTTTCAAGTTTTCATTAATTCTTTTTCCCCTCAGTCTTTCCTATACAGATGAAATATTCAATTCGAAAATAAGTTTTCATAAAATGTAAGGTCTAAATTACGTGTGTTTTTCTTACAAGGGTACCAGCCACCCGTTGAGATACTACCACTAGAGAGTTATTAAGTCCTTTGACTGACCTGACAGTAATAAATTAGATTCCTATCTCTGGTTACAGCTCATTCTGCCTACACATGCACCGAATAGGCAAGCCTATTCTTTCCGCATTTTTCTCTGTCCTCATACACCTGACAACACGGAGATTACGAAACAATTCTTCTTGGCTCAAGGGGTTAACAACTGCACTGTAATTGATAAATGGTTGCTTTCCTCTTGGTAAGAGTAGAAAATTCTCTTTAGCCATGGTAAGCAACCTTTCTCGGAGAAGGAAACTCCAAAATCTAACCATTGTTCTCTAGTCTTGGGTAGTGCCATAGCCTCTGTACCATGGTCATCCAATGTCGTGGATTAGAGTTCTCTTGCTTGAGGGTACACTCGGACACGCAATTTTATCTTATTTCTCTTCCTCTTATTTTTTTAATTTTTTATAGTTTTTACATGGAAGATCTAGGTTAATGTTGTTACTGTACTTAAAATATTCTATACTAATTATTCATTACTTCTTTTGTAGTTTATTTAATTCCTTGTTACCTTTCATCACTGGGCTCTTTTTTCCATGCTGGAGCCCTTGCTTTTCCAGTTAAGATTGTAGCTTGGCTTACAATAATAATAATAATAATAATAATAATAATAATAATAATAATAATAATAATAATAATAATAATAATAATAATAATAATAATAATTAGGGAATGGATGACAATCAAACAACTAAAATTAGACGAAAATAAAATTTAGTTTATGGTGGATGGAATGAAAAACAATAAAAAACTTCTCTGCCCCGATATCTAAAAAAGTTTGCGTTGAGGAGTATCTCTTGACTGTAACTTGTGTATCAATACCGAAATAAATAATGCAGTGAAACTGCTGGCTATCATCTTAAAATCATTGCTCTTATAAAAAAGTACTATTAAGAACTTTCAGTAAATAAACTTGCGGTAAACTTTATCATCACCAGGATTGACTACTGCAAACTCCATCCACCAAAATCTACCCAAAATTCTACTTACGAAATTACAAAACACAATAAACAGAGGAGCAGGCCTAATAAATGGTGTCCCACCCCGAGAAAGGATCACTACTACATTAATTGAATTACACTGGCTAACTATTAAAGCTGGAATATAGTTTGAGATATTATGTGCAATAATCCATTAAGTTATCAGAAACGGACTTCCAAAATATATAAGAGAATTGCTACATATTGTACAGCCAATAAATCGCGTAGAGAGAAGAATAATGAAGTTGGTTTCAAATTATTGGAACTAAGATGTACAGTATATCCACTGTAGGTTATTGAGCCTCCAAAACTAAAAAAGCGGCTAATAGACACCTGAAAGATTAAAGGTATTAAGGCTTTCAAGAAGAAACTAGAGACTTTCTTGCTCTCTGAGTGCTTCGATACTGTGGATTTGACAATAAACACGGCAAATACCTAAGAATGTATACAATAAACTGATGCTGTAAGTCCTGTACTCAACAGGGTTCCTGTGTATGATAGGTCTACTCTTACATAGACCTCTGTTAAGAAATCCCAAAATAATAACTCTCTCTCTCTCTCTCTCTCTCTCTCTCTCTCTCTCTCTCTCTCTCTCTCTCTCTCTCTCTCTCTCTCTCTCTCCTCCACCCGAAAATTATCTTTCTCCTTTCAGAAATGATTTTATATTTGATCAGGCAGAATTACCTCGTTCAAGGGTTACATTCTTCTTCTTCTTCTTCTTCTTATTATTATTATTATTATTATTATTATTATTATTATTATCATTATTATTATTATTATTATTACTAGTTGGAAAAGCAGGATACTATAAGTCAAAATAATCCAACAGGGAAAAGATGCTAGTGAGGTGAGGAAATATGGAAATGGATAGACTATGTTAAAAGTAATGAATAATAAATATAAATATTTATAAGGTCAGTAACAACATTAAAAGAGATCTTTCATATATAAACCATGAAGAGAGACTCACGTCAGCCTGTTCAACATCAAAACATTCGCTGCGAGTTTCAACTTTCGAGGGATGTTTCCCCTCAACTTTGGAGCCTATAAACTCAAGAAGTTTCTTCTTGAAAAACTCTTATTCAGTCATCACCTAATCATTCATCAGTAATTGTAGACATTTGATAAGTTAATGACCTTTTGATTTATAATTATTATTTGCTTTAATGATGACCCTTACGATTGCAAATAGATGTCCATTATCTCAGACAGGTGTCGTCCATTGAAACAGTATGGAGCAATCGGTCTCCCGAAAGAGCAGCCATTGTATATTATTATTATTATCATTATCATTATTATTATTATTATCATAATTATTATTATTATTACTATTATTATTATTATCATTATTATTATTATTATTATTATTATTATTATTATTATTATATATATATATATATATATATATATATATATATATATATATATATATATATATATACATAAATAAAGTATTCTACATAAGGAAAATTGAAAGTTGTGTATAGCCTATGTAGAAATGCTCAACAGTTTCGTCCGCCAATGGACCTCTTCTTGGAGCGTTTATTATACAAAGAAATATTACACACGTTTGTACATACAGGAAAGGCTTCAAATCATAAAAAAATAAAAAAGTTAAAATTATACTATTACTACCCAACAGGCAAAAGTCACTTAACATGGGGATAAAACTAGTAAAAGTTGAAATTACAAATTAACATGAAAACAATTAATGGAATGTTTGACAAGCACCCAAGTAAATAAAACAAGCCAAAAAAAGAAAGAACTATTGAAAAACATTTTCAAGTTTGTATTGATACTGTATACTGTGTAAGATAAAAGGATCCAATTTATATATGCCTGGAGATAAATTAAAATTCTTATTCCTACTATAAAATATACATGCTGATTCAATGACATTCCTCTCTATAAAATCAGTATTCTTGAACAAAATTAGTGACTGTTGCCAATCTACTGGATAACTACATATAATATTATGTATACAAATGGCATTACTTTTGTTTTTTGTTCTTATATTATAATTATGGTTTAAAATTCGCTTATCTAATGATTTTCCAGATTGTCCAATATAAAAATGTCCACATAAACATGGTATCTTATAAACTATACCCTCATCACTGTCAGGTGTGTTGCAAATTAGATTTCTGCCAATAGTATTCCGATAAGAAAATGCAGTATGAATCCCCAACAATCTAAGAGGAGCGATTACAGACTCAAAATTGGGATGGTATGGTAGGGACGGAAAATTAGTTTTACTTTATCTCCAGGCATATATAAATTGGATCCTTTTATCTTACACAGTATAAAGTGTCAATACAAACTTGAAAATGTTTTTCAATAGTTCTTTCTTTTTTTTTGGCTTGTTTTATTTACTTGGGTGCTTGTCAAACATTCCATTACTTGTTTTCATGTTAATTTGTAATTTCAACTTTTACTAGTTTTATCCCCATGTTAAGTGACTTTTGTCTGTTGGGTAGTAATAGTATAATTTTATCTTTTTTATTTTTTTATGATTTGAAGCCTTTCCTGTATGTACAAACGTGTGTAATATTTCTTTTTATAATAAACGCTCCAAGAAGAGGTCCATTGGCGGACGAAACTGTTGAGCATTTCTACATATACACAACTTTCAATTTTCCTTATGTAGACGACTATATATTGAGTTATCTTCGTGCTGAGGAAGATTACATCTGTAATATATATATATATATATATATATATATATATATATATATATATATATATATATATATATATATATATGTATGTATATATATATATATATATATATATATATATATATATATATATGTATGTATATATATATATATATATATATATATATATATATATATATATATATATATATATATATATATATATATATATATATATATATACATATATATATATAATAAACTTTACACATTTAGACGTGTTTTCATATTCATATAAGCCATATATAATACTTTTCTTGATATCTGGATTCTCTCTGAATCTCCAGTATCAGAGACCTTAGGGAAAATTAACTCAAAGATAACAGCTGCTGGTAAACCGAGGAATCGAACCTGGGGACAAGAAATTACATTGACTAAGCAACTTAGCTACCCTTTATAGCTGAATCCAGATTTCAAGAGAAGTATAATATATGGCTTTTATAAATATGAAAAACACGTCTAAATGTGTAAAATTTAACATATATATATATATATATATATATATATATATATATATATATATATATATATATATATATATATATATATGTATGTATATTTAAGTAATTATTCTAAAATGACAGACGATGCAACATGCAGTACACTGCAACGCCTTTCTATTTTTTTTTTTTAACATTTTAATTATTTCTATTATTTTTATCATTTCTATTATTCTATTACTAATATTATTTTTATTGTTTAAGCGTTTTAAAATGAGAAAGTTATTTTTTCATATATAGATTCTGGAATAATCCCAAATACTGATTTCTTTGGGGATCTCAAATTCTTATTTTCTCATTACAGGAATTTGAGATTTGTAATGAATGTTTTATTAATTTAAGTAATTTATTTAAGATAACCGAGTGAATTAAGTGATCATAGAGTTCATAATGACGAAACATTTTGCGATTTCACTCAATAAAAGATACAGTACGCTAAGCATATTCTAAAATAATAATGGTATTTTTTTCTATCAAATTATCAGCTAGATCATTGTAAAAATAAAGTAATTTTCATATATGATAAAAATTGAAAAACGCTGATAATTGAT
>NC_090756.1:47121356-47146356 GCF_036898095.1 Palaemon carinicauda | reverse complement strand
TTTTGGGGGGGGACGTTGCTCTCAACTGTTTGTGTATAAGATTGTTATCTGTTGAATTAAGCTCACATGCATTCACCTCGCCTCTCTATTGGAACTTGACAGCTATGTTGCCATATTGGTGTTTGTCTATTATCAGTGTGGGGGGGAGCGAGAGCATTGCACGTGTATGAAACACGTGTGGTACATGATCAACATGAATAGACAACAAAATGACAATAATTGTATTAATGAAATTGCAATAATCAAGAAAAAAAATGGAAAAAAAACTTCACCATTGTGTAAAGTTGAAGATTTGCGTAATGTCAAGATCTCGTCATAAAAAAATCACCCTGCTAATTACCTTGAAGTTGTCAACTTTATCGTAATTTTGATTGTTTAACTCTAGCGTACATCTAATCGCAACTATTTTCCCTAACCATTTCTTGTTCACTATCAAGTTTCTTTGTCAAATTCGTTCTCTCTTACGGGCTGCCAACGCAAGAGCCCGTGCAGGGCAACCTCAAACGAACGAACGAACGAACAAAGAAATATTCGTCTCCATGGCTGAGTCTTTGCATTTCTATGTTTCCTAATGAAATATACTAATTAGTCATTTTGTTTCCCAATGAAGAAAATCAATTAGTCATTTCTATGTATTCATTTGTTAATAGACGTAATCCTCCTCTAATAGGACTTTTAGGAAAAACTCTAATCTTCTCATATACATGTTTTAAGGAATACCTGATCAAAGGGGACTAATCAGTTCTGGATTTCAAAAAAAACTTTTCATTATCGATGCCTCTATTATATTATTAGTGATTTTTTTTTTTTTAATTCATATTCGTCCAATTAATATATTTCTGGAGTCAGGTTCAGAAAAATATATTTGCTTTTGTGAGGTAATTTTTTGAAGGTAATAACCTAATTAGGTTTTCCATTCAGTTATCAAATAATAATAATAATAATAATAATAATAATAATAATAATAATAATAATAATAATAATAATAATAATAATAATAATAATAATAATATGAAGATATTACACAACGAAGCACGTCAACTATTTCAATTTATATTACTTATTCCCAAATAATCCATCAGAAATACAAATGAAATAACTTCTAGTTTTGACCTGATAACATCCAAAATCTTAGATAATCAAATTACTTGATAATTTACAGGAAATCCTAAGTAAACAAACACTCAGATGTTTGTTTACATCTTTCCTGATTCACCGAATTCCATTTCTCTGCCGTTGTATGGCCTCATATCGAAGAAGGAATGTATACACAGACGTAATAGACTATTGTCACCATCAAAATCTGTACCTATATCTTCACTCTACTCTGCTGTCCACAATAGTCTCTTCCATTATTGTCCGTCATTGCTATCCACCATTACTTTTTGCCATTACTGTCGGCCATTACTGTTAGCTATTACCATCAGCTAATACTCTCCGCCATTACTCCCTGCCATTTCTCACCGTCATTACTGCCCACCAATACTGTCGGCCATTACTCCCTGCCATTACCACTGTCATTACTCTCCGTCAATACTGTCTGCTATTATTCTCTGCAATTACTCCCTGTCATTACACTCCACAATTATCGTGAGCCATTACTCCCTGCCAATACTATCCGCCAGTACTCTCCGTCATTACCGTCCGTCATTACTCTTCACCATTACTCCCTGCTATTACTGTCCGACATTACTCTTCTCTCCAGGTGGAAGGAATTCATTTTTTGGGAAGCTTTGGATCAATATCCATTTGACAGAGCTCAATGTTTTCCACCAAAATGAATTATCCAAAGGAGACAATCAAATGAAAAGCAAAGTCCCAATTTGTTTTAGGATTCAGTTCATTAGTAATTTCCTTATGAGAATCCACAAAAATCCTTATGAGGAAAGAACAAAAATCCTTATGAGGAAAGAACATGAAAGTCAATAGAATACTTTTGGTGAAGAGTCCTTGTTATATTCAAGATAGATCTCCGCATCCGAAACTGATCTATTTCCTAAGAAGCAAAATGTCCCTCACGTAACTAAATTTGTCTCAAATTGCAGTGGAAGAATTTCCATTTTCTTCGTCAGCAAATTTTTATTTTACTCTCAACAAAGGCAACGAGCTACGATAGGCAAGTAGGTGCGCCTTTTTGTTTATAATGGATTGGAAAAATGCTGGAATGATTCGAGCTTTTCCTGGAACTACATAATTTTTAAAAGAATTCTTGATGGATATTACTCTCTATAACAGGGATTTCACAACATGTATTGGAATTTCAGTTTTTAATTGTTGAAATTTCCTGTGTTTTTCATATTTTTAAGAATATCATAAAGACTTCAACAAATGCAAGAGTTAGAAGTGATTCAAGGTCTATTACACCTGATTGTCATATATTTTTTTTCTTAGGGTTAATTATGACTTGAATTAGGCCTACCTAAAATTTTCCAATCATTCTTCACTTGAAATTTCTTCACATTTTCCCCTTAACTTTCAACATTTCCTCTTTGTTGATTAGGATGTTGCCTCAACATTTTCTGACGAGATCTAAATCTATTCTTTTTTTTTTTAACTGCTTGCTAAAGTCTCCTTGATTTTACGATTCCAGTTTACTATTCCTTTTCGTTCTTTTAATAATTTATAAGAAATCAAATGAAATTCCCCACACAATTTTCAAAATGTATTCAACACAGAAAAACGGAGTTTCTATTCCTTGTAACGAGAGGAATAAAACTTCGCTTTACCCTAATGGCCGTCTCTTGAAAGAAAGCCACTGGAAGCAATAAGGAGAGAGACGAGGTTCTCTAAACGTTTTTCAGAGGATGGAAATTTTCAATGCCTCTTTCTTTGAGATTTACAACAAAGACATTGGCACGGGATCTATGATTAATAAAGAATATTCCTTGAAAATCACATTACAGTAATATGAAATACATTAAATCAACTTGGATTTCATATTACATTGAATATTTGGCAGAACTAATCAACCCTAAAACATTTCAATTTGGGGGAAATTCTCTCTCTCTCTCTCTCTCTCTCGTCCTCCTAAAAAAAAGCTATATCACTTCGTACATCTAGTAACCTTAGAGAAAGTAACAAAAAGGTCTTGCAAATATACCAAATCTGCAAAATCTTTTTCTATCCCTTTTATTGCAATTTCTGTAATTTCCTGCAAGATCTGTTTTCTCCTCTTTTACGGTCACTTGAGAATTTACTTGTTTTCGTACACCATTTGAAGGGAGTTGTAAAGGTTTTATATAAGGTTAACAACTTTAAGAATATTTTTTTTTTTCATATATAAATTTTAGATTTATATTCGATATATTTCTTTTCATTATATTTTTCCTTTATTAACCTTTACATATCTGCTCTTCGTATTCGCTTTTACTTTTGGGAATAATAATAATAATAATAATAATAATAATAATAATAATAATAATAATAACAATAATAATAATAATAATAATTACCTCAAACTCATTTCCAAGCTAAGACTTGATTGTAATTTAAAAAAAAGAAAAAGATATCATTACCTCCAAATTACACAATTAAAAAAAGTTATTGTTATCTTCTTAGAAGATAAAGTGTTTTGTCTGACTGTTATAATATCAAGATCCAGTAAAAATGAAATGTAAAATATATCCTATATCTCTCTTACACTAAAAGCTCTTGTATCCTAATGTTTCATTAAGTGGGTACCATTTGAAATGTCTAGTTCATCCCTTTAATTGTTTTATTCAAAGGTGATTAGCTGCAAATATAATTGGGGTGTTTTTTTATTTATCTTATCTCACCTAATAATCTCTCTCTCTTTCTCTCTCTCTCTCTCTCTCTCTCTCTCTCTCTCTCTCTCTCTCTCTCTCTCTCTCTCTCTCTGACTCCAGGTTAACAGTTCATTCTTCTGATAACATGAAATGTGAATTTTTTTTGTAAGGGTTAATTACTCCAATACATCTAACAAAACATCTACCAGAGATCATGAGAGACATAATCATAAGTTATGAATTCTGTTACTAACATTTTATGTGGAAAAGTTAATGGTTTTCCAGAAAGTTAATCTAAAAAAGTATTATGTAAGAAAGGCTGTAATTATGGAAAGGTATGAACCACACTTAAAAAATTGAGATTTTTATCAAATTTTTATGGACTATATAAATCAACCTACGGAAGGACTATTAGGAAATGGTGTTATCTAAAAAAGATTTCCAATAGAAACATATAAGAGAAAATGCTGTAAAAAGGAAGCATTTGAAATAGACGACTGACAAGGGCATTGTAGTTTTGGAGTGGGTTTTTTTAGATATCTAAAAAGATGAAACTAATTAGAGGCTGAGAAATTATTTAAAAATACGAATATTCCAAGAAATAAAAAATTCTCAAAAAAGATATATTTCACATTCTTCAATTTCTTCTTTTACCAGACATCAAAGTCTACCCATAATCTGGTAAATTTTTTGGTTTAATCAACTCTTCCTAACTTGACCTTACAACCACTTTCTGAAGGTCAACGCCCAGCCACTCCATCTGATCTGCATTTTCTGTTTTCCTCTAAATCATTCACCCTATTCAAAAAACATTATCTTCCCACCGCCCCCCACCCTCCTAGCGATGCAATCAGATCTTATTCTAAGAGTTGATCCACCTTTCCCGATATTCTAATTTGTTTGCCACTTGAAATATTATCTTGAAGGTTTTCACTATCCCGAAGCCATAATTGTAAACCACAGGTTATTTGCATTTTGTCTTTAACCCCAATTTCATTTGAATTATGTGAATTATGTAATGCACAACTTATTTATTCATTAAATAAACTGTACTCTTAATCCTTCTATGCAAATCTCTTTATCATATATTTCTAATGCCATTTCATCGTAATTCTAACTTTGTTATTGTTCCTGTTTCAAACCATTTCATGATCCTGTAAATATTTTCTCCTGCACGATTGAATAACTTATATTAAACATCAATCACTTCTCATTACTAAAAGGTAAGTTGCCACTAAATCATTTCTATGATCCTCGTATTCCCACCTTTCGTAAACAAATATCAAACAGCCATATAAACAATGCATTTTTTCATACGATTCCATTTTATGTAAACAAGGTTTGCCGTCTCCATAGAAAATCTATCGCCCATTCACCCGCACTGAATTTGCTTCAATACCTTACATGCTGCTTTCTTTATTTTCCATTCAGATTTTTGAAAAAAATCTTTTCTATCTGCAGGTTCCAAAATTAAAGACGAGACAACAGTAAATGGATATGAGATCGCGAGGGACATTGTTGTAAGGACTCGATTCCATCCACTTGGATCCCATCCCATCAATCACTCAAAGGACGTCAGGGGAATCCTGTGCTCTTAAGAGCATATGGCTTCTGTCAATGGACCCAATTTTGCTGAAGATTTAATCTTATGCAGACCTAAGATACAAAGGACGAGGGACGCTTGAATGTAAAGATAAAGCGTTGATTTGTGATGTCTCAAATTTCTGTTCCATTAACCAGTAAATTTAAGGTTTAATCTATTTTAAATCTTTCTTTTTACTGTGTTCTTTTTTATCTAATTCATGTCTTTTATCTAGATCTAGTTTCAAATGAATAGTAGAATCAATTTAATATAAAGATTTTCTTTAAATCACAAATTTTTTGTTTCTCTGACCTGTACAATTTCTCCTGTTTTCTCTATGTCAAGCTTCCTTTTTACTATATACTTTTTTACTCAATTCTTGTCTTTTATTCAAGTCTATTTTCATATGAATTGTAAGAATTTGATAAGGAATAAGAGGCTAATCCGAACCAGGAGTAATGGGAACAAGAATATTAGAATTCCCATTCCAGCAAACAATGAGGACGAATCATTTCAGGAATCGTTCCAGTAATCCATTGATATTATAGAATGAAAATATTATTTTTCCATTAAATGAACATCGTTATTCACAAGTCCTTCATTATTCACTGTTTAATTTATTTCAAGGAAGTTTCCTCAGCAGTTGAATTGAATGTTATGGAAAGATGAGATTCTGAAGACTATTCTTATAAAGTGGATTTGTCCATTCACATTATTGGAACCAAGTTGTAAAGACTTTAGCTCAATATCTGCAGATAGAATTACGGTTGAGGGATGGAATAATGTGAGGTTGAAATAATAATAATAATAATAATAATAATAATAATAATAATAATAATAATAATAATAATAATAATAATAATAATAATAATAATAATAATCACCCAGATTTAAATATTCAATTATTCTCGGAAGTTTTTAATCAGTTTTAAGAAAAGTATGAGAATTATTGTGGATGTAGTAAATTACTAATAATATTCAAATCTAATTTAAATTGACACAAATATCTAATAGATTAAATGTGATTAAGTTAATATTCCAATTTCCAAAAGACTAAGGTTGAAAGAAAGGAAAAAAAATAAGAATGAAGCTTAGATTGAAGATGAGAGAGAGAGAGAGAGAGAGAGAGAGAGAGAGAGAGAGAGAGAGAGAGAGAGAGAGAGAGAGAGAGAGCGTAGAACTACATATGTGTTAGACAATGAAGTCAGAGCGAAGAGGCCTTGCCAACGAGCGCAATTATGGTCTCTTCAGAAATTATGTTAAATGTAGAATTTAATCATTACATTTTCCAGAACTTTTCTTTGGTAAAAACTTAATTTGTTCTATTTGGGAATAATTTACTTCGTACTTTTCCTATATTAGATTCAATTAACTATTTTCTCTATTTAAGAAATCCACTATACGTGAATGAATGTTGGGAAAAAAATGCAATTGGACAAATTAGTAAAAAAATAAGGCAGATCATGTGATTAGGAAGTGTATAGAAATATTCGTCCTCTGTTAGGTGAAGGTCATCTGTCATTATTCTCTGTCTAAAATCCCTTTCTTCTCTTCCCGTTAATTTACTCTCTGTAATACTTCCGACTCACTTTTATTACTGAATAGTTTAAGCGACCCGTCAAAATGACGGATAGATATTTGGATAGATATAAGCATACACATACACAGATTCAACCCTTCCCACCCCCTCCCCGTCTCCTAACTAAAACACGCTTTTTTAGGCACTTTTGTGGGAGATCGTTCTCCGAATAGTTGCTATTCAGCGTGACTGGAATATATATATATATATATATATATATATATATATATATATATATATATATATATATATATATATATATATATATATATATATATATATATAAATATTCAAAATAATGAAAGATAAGAACATTCTAAATTACCTTTGATAAAAATGAACATTGTTTTATTTTATCTTACGATGATTCTCTATCATAAAATTACATCAATATGTGAGTTTAAAACTATTATTGTTGAATAAAAGGGGAACCTTATTGAAGTGAAAATTGAAATTAATAACTAAACACCGTTGGTTCTAATGATTTTTATATTGCGCAAACCTCAATTTTTGGAAAATTTCACGTCTGAGAGAGAGAGAGAGAGAGAGAGAGAGAGAGAGAGAGAGAGAGAGAGAGAGAGAGACTCAGTGAAACCTTGCGAATCCCCTGGATATAATCTAATGTTTAATAGAGGAGGTTCAGATTGGCAGCTTCCATACAAGAAGATCTTTAAAAGAATGAAGACTGGCGTCGTCCTGAAGTCTCTCTCTCTCTCTCTCTCTCTCTCTCTCTCTCTCTCTCTCTCTCTCTCTCTCTTAAAAACTGTTATTGTCATTCTTTCCTTACAGAAGAATCAGAACAACACCGTCTCTCTCTCTCTCTCTCTCTCTCTCTCTCTCTCTCTCTCTCTCTCTCTCTCTCTCTATCTGTTATGCTAGGAAGATGTGTGTGTGTACAATTCTGTGCAGATATATGTACGTAAAAACACTACTTTTGTTTTGTTTTGCAGCCTTACCTTATTGCCTTATTCTATCTTTGGGTTCCCCCAGGTCCCTCAGTGTGAGACACCACGTATATCCACCAGAGAGTTGTTAATGCATCTTCCGGTGTATTTTGTGTCTTCCAGTCTTGGATAGTCTGGGATGCATCTTAGGTATTTATCGAGCTTATGCTTAAACACATCTACGCTTACTCCTGATATGTTTCTTAGATAAGCTGGCAGCGCATTAAATAGTCGCTGCATTATCGATGCTGGTGCGTAGTGCATTAATATCCTGTGCGCCTTCCTTAGTTTTCCTGGTATATTTTTTGGCACTATTAATCTACCTCGGATTGCTCTCTCTGTTATTTTTAGCTCCAAGATGTTCCAGTAATTTCTTCTATTTGCTTCCATGCTTGTATGATCATGTAGCGTTCTTTTTTTCCTTTCTAAACTGTATATTTTTAAAAATTGCAGTCTTTCCCAGCAGTCAAGGTCCTTAACTTCTTCTATTCTAGCAGTATAGGATCTTTTTACACTCTCTATTTGTGCAATATCCTTTTGGTAGTGTGGGTATCATATCACATTGCAGTAGTCGAGTGTACTATGTACATAAGTTTTGTAAAGCATAATCATGTGTTCAGCTTTTCTTGTTTTAAAGTGTCTGAATAACATTCGCATTTTTGCTTTACATTTAGCCAACAGTGTTGCTATTTGGTCGTTGCATAACATATTCCTATTTAATAATACACCAAGGTCTTTAATTGCTTCCTTGTTTGTGATTGTCTCGTTATTACGTCCCTTGTTTGCATATACCATTCCTTCTTTGTTTCTATAATTTATTGATTCGAATTTATCGGAGTTAAATACCATCCTATTTATCTCCGCTCATTCATATATTTTGTTTAGATCCCATTGTAGTGAGTTCCTAACTTCATCACAAGTAATTTCTCTACTTATTCTTGTGTCATCGGCCAAACTTCTCACTACAGAGTTTTTAACATCACAGTCTATGTCTGAGATCATAATAACAAACAGCAGTGCAGCTAATACCGTACCTTATGGCACGCCAGATATTACCTCAGCTTCATCTGATTTCTCGTCGTTTGCAACCATTATCTGTTTTCTGTTTTGCAGGAATTCTTTTACCCATTTTCCCATCTTTCCCACAATATTGTGCTTTCTCATTTTTTTTTCTTATATATTATGGTCTACCTTGTCAAAGGCTTTTGCAAAATCTAGATAGATCACATCTGTGTCTTTTTCATTTATCATATTTTTGTATGTTTTCATAGTGTGCTATTGGTTGGGTTTGTGTAATTTTTCCGGGCACAAAACCGTGTTGACCTGTATTAAACAAATTATTTTTAACCAAATGGTTCATTATTTTTTTTATTACCCTCTCACACACTTTCATAATATGTGATGTTAGACTAACAGGTCTATAATTGCTTGCCTCTAGTCTTGATCCACTTTTGAAAATAGGGGTTATATATGCTAATTTATGTTTAAAATATGTCTTGCTCATATCTACACTTTGTCTTAGCAGTATTGCAAGCGGCTTCGCGATAGTGTGGGCAGTTTTTTAACAAAATCGTTGGGACTCCATCTGGTCCGGCTGCCGATCCATTTATAATTTCGCTTATAGCCTTGACAATATCTGCTTCATTAATATCTATATCCCTTAGATATTCAACATTTTCTTCTCTCATTTCTGTTTCATTATTTTCATTCGCAATTCTTGGCGTGAACTCACTCCTATATTTTTCTGCTAATATGTTGCATATTTCCTTTTTTCATTCGTTAACCGCCCTTCAATACTTAGAGGGCCTACTTCTAATATCCCTTTATTCATCTTTTTTTGCATCGGAGTAAAGTACTTTGGGTTTTTTTTTATATTTTGAAGAGTCCTTTCTTCTAAGTCCCTTTTTTCATTTTCTTTTGATTATATAATCTTTTGTTCTACATTTTCTATCTTACATTTTATTTCCATCATTTTCCACACATTTTTTTCTTTTGCAATATTTTTCTTCCATTTTCTAATTTTCTGAAATAAGATCCCTCTGTCTCGGTATGCATGTTTTTTGTTTATTGTTTTTTTTTTTTTTTGGTACATATTTTTCAACAATTTTCTCCAGTATTTTGTACAGTATGTCCGTATTTACCTGTATATTATCACTCACAAATATATTTTTCCATTCTTTGTTCAGTTCTTCATTTATTTCCGACCATTTTATATTCATACTGTAAAAATTATATTTTCCATAACCTTCCCAACATTTTGTGCTTTGATTAATTCTGCGATCACTTGTTTTGGAATGGACTATTAATTCTATGACATTGTGGTATGAAATTCCCGTGTTTTACACTATTATTTCTTTAACATAATTCACCTCATTCACAAATACTAGATCTAGGACATTTTCCTTTCTTGTTGGAATGTGGTTTATTTGTTGCATATTATGTTCTAACAGCATATCTTGAAGCTTTTCAAATTACCTCTTATCTTCTGCGCTACTATTACTCTCCTTTTTATATGTATATATACAACCATTTTCTTCTATCTATTCTTTCCAATCCACGAAAGGAAAGTTAAAATCTCCGGATAGGAGTATATTCCAATCTTTATGGTTTTTGCATATATCACTTATTTTTCTATTATTATGTCAAACTCCTTAGTATTTAGGGGTCTGTAAACTACAATATTCACTAGTTTTTCAAATTCGAATTCTATCGCAATCAATTCACATTCTGCGTTGCTGTATTTTCGCAGACTTTTCCCAGATTTATGTCTCTTCCATATTTTGCAGTTCCCCCTTGATTCCTATTTGTTCTGTCTGATCTATATGTTTGGAAACCCTTAATCTGATCATCACTGCCAGTCTGTTGGGAATACTATGTTTCACTTATATTTAATATATCTATTTTTTCTATTTGGGTTAGTTCTTCTCAGAACTCTATTTTCCTTTTAGAGTTACTTGTGACTAAACCTTGTGCATTCATCACTATTATGGTTTGTGTTTCATCCCCATTATTTAATATTGGTAATGATATGGATTCTCCCATGCTTCCTTCCTGTTCGGATATGATGTTCCTTTCTTCATTTCCAGGAATTCTGCCATCAAAAAATCCAACTTTTCTATTATATTTGCTCTTTCGCCTTCATATTTATTTTTGTGTATACCTGCAATTATCCCCATATCTGCACCAACCCCTGGCATTATAGATGCATTCTTTGTAGTTGGGTTGTAAATGTGCATATTTGGGTTGAAAGGCATCATATCTTGGGGCCTTTGGTGCATAGCGTGGTATATACTCGGCCTGCTTTTTTGTTTCTTTTTTTGTTTAATTTTTTTTTTATTTTTCTTTTCTGTTTGCTGAGTTTTCTTACTTCAATTCATGGTTGCAGGATGTATATATCGACATTTTTTGTTGTATTTGCATCCTTTTCCTTCATTTAGGTTTTTGCATATTTTTGGATGGAGATCTCTGCATTCGTCTCCATATCAGTTTATATACGCACATTTACCATATATTTCATAATTATGGCTTATCTTTGGATGCTTGTAGTAGCATCTTTCACCAAATCTGCAATTCTCTCTTTTCAGCAAATTGCAGATTATATCTTTTTTTTTTTTTTTTTTTTTTGTTCTTGCTCTTCCCTAAAAGTATGTAGGTCCGGGTAGAGTCTCTTGGGACTATTATTTGTCTCTGTCTGATAATTTATTTCTTCGTAAGTATGTTGTTGGATGGCATCATAAGTTACAACAATGATTTCCTCTGCATCCTTACACATATCCTGTTCATTTTTCCCTTCTTCTTCTTCTTCTTCTTCTTCTTCTTCTTCTTCTTCTTCTTCTTCTTCTTCTTCTTCTTCTTCTTCTTCTTTATCTTCAACTATTTGCAGGTTTAGTGTCGACTTAATTATATTTTCTATCCAGACTAAGCATGTTGATTAGAATACCTTTGTGTCTCTATTCTTTATTTTTTGCTGTATTTCAGCACATGTAGGGTGTGTTGGAACATGGCATGCATCACATTTTCTAATCAGTTGTTGAGGATTATTAATGGAATACCATATCTTACATGTATTGCACCATTTTGGCATTCTTTTTCCCAATGCATCAATCAGCATATTCACCATATTGGACTTCCTATTGTTCTTTGATGGAATGTGTTGATTGAAGTAAACTTTCTTTATAAGTCTTTTTATCACTTGGCTCTTCTTTGGAATTTCTTCTATTATTTTGCTGATGTTTTCCGCAGATTTGCTCCAGTTTGTTGGATCATATTGTTTCAATATGTTTGCAAATATTTTTCCGTCACACTGGTTGGAGTTACTAGCGACCTCTGTTATCGGACGATCGAGTTCTTGTTTCCCTAACTCATGGAATTTACTTTTGCTGACTGCAGCAATGTCCCTCCAAGCTTTGCCTGTATTATAGAGTGCCATCTTGATCAGATTTTTAATAATTCACAAGATAACTATCCTATGCCGATGTTTTATTCCACTTTTCCGACCTCAAACTAATCACAGACTATTCACGAAAACTTGTAGCTATATTGCACTCGATAGCCTTTTGTTATGTGCGTTAAATCAGGATATTCATAGGGTCGCACAAGTGTATTCACTCACCGGCATACAGAAACACTCAGAGGTATAATTAAAAGAAATCTTTGAGATGGGCCTTAAAGCAAGAGGACTTATAGGGGAAGTCTCAATAGCCAAACGTTTACTAAAACATCTGTAACTCATTAAGACCAAGACAAAACAAAACACTCTTACCTACAGACTCCACCCCCTTGCCCGGTCCAACCCCACCCCCTTCGGGATAGGGGTGGGGTTTGGGGTAGCCTATTTGCCTACCTTAATGAGTTATCAGTATCCATTTCCTGACCTTTCCTGGTCCTAGCTTGGGTGGAGAGGGCCTTGTGCTTTGATCATATGAATATATGGTTAGTCACTAGGGTATTGTTCCTGTCCCTTGCCTCTGTCATTCATGAGTGAACTTTAAAACATTCAAACAAATTTTGAAACTATTTTCCTGTTAATAATCATCTTATCCAATTAGCCTTTAAAGTACCATTTCCTATTCTGATCCTAATTGTTCAAAGGCTATTTATAGTCGCAATAAAGATTCCAGTGAAATAAGCCCCGCCCCTGATGACGCCATAGTCAACCCCATTGTCTCCCACGTCAGCAGCTGTCACAATACATCCTCTTACATATTTCAAACCATACTAACTCATAATCACCTTAAAAGGATGCGGTGTGACCGCTGTTAACGCGTGAGACAACATTATTGGCTATGACCTCCTCAGGGGATAGGGTTTATTTTTCCATGAATCTCTGTGGCAGCTATAGTGTAGTATTACTTTTCTTAGAATAATGAAATGTCACAGCAAAAAAAAAAAAAAAAAAAAATCAAATTTTGCTAAAAAATTAGCAATGATTTCTCTATCCCCTAAACTAATCCATTAAAGTTCACTTTACGTATATAATTATCAAATAAATGTAATATCTTTCACCTTCAATGTGAATAAAAATCTATTGTACATTGTTTTTGTTTTGTTTTTTACCTTAAAAACAAAATTACAAAATAAAGGTAAAGGTAAAATGTGACTGATTTCAGTTGCAGTTCCATCAAAATAGATGATCACCAGAACGTAAGCAGGGCATGCCCAACCGCCAACTGTGGTGCCCAACCACACCAGTATCTGCCCCAGTAAACAGCTTAAACTCACGGTCCCGAGCTGGGATCAATCTGCTGCCATGCAAATGCTAGGCAAAAACGTTGCCATTCTACTATTCTACATTTTTTTTCGTGGTAAAAACAAGTCCTCTTTTACATAATCTTCTCATTGTAAATATATCTCATTTTCCAAATAGGAAAAGCAATTAAAAATCCCTGTCAAGCAATCAAGAGACTAATTAACTCTCCGTTTGAATTTCCATCTAATAAAGCGAAACATTTCCGATGTATAATTCTGTGTAATTGGTTGTGATCAGAAGCGAATTGTTTTAGAGATCAAATGGGAAAAACATCGGCCTCAAATCAGGGTTAATTTGTTTGACTGATCTTAAGCTCAAAATTGTCTTATCCTCGGTGTTTATCCGTCTTTTATGAAAAAAAAAAAAAAAAAAAAAAAAAAAAAAAAAAACTTAATATTACTTTTATTATTATCATAAATTTTTCATTTATATCAAGTTGTAGTAGTAGTAGTAGTAGTAGTAGTAGTAGTAGTAGTAGTAGTAGTTTTGATTAGAGAAGCAGAAATCTAAAAAATATACTGATCCTTACTAAGAAGAGCTGCAGGATGCTGGTCAGTGATTGGTCCACGAGATATGGGATCAGCCAATAAAAGCCCGACTTTAGGAGTGGAAGGGTGGATACAAAAACATGCATAGAGAGAGAGAGAGAGAGAGAGAGAGAGAGAGAGAGAGAGAGAGAGAGAGAGAGAGAGAGAGAGAGAGAGAGAGAGAAGATAATGATTGAAAGAAAAATAACAAATATAAAAATCCCGAATAACTAACTTTACAATAAAGGAATAAATAATCTTAGTAAAAAGAATTCTTAAAAGTGATGCTAAGAACTTTCAGCTTACACTTCGTAATATTACTAATATTCCCAATACTGTTTCAAAGACAATAAATGATAGTGAAGATCGGAAAGCTGGTAGACAATACATTCACCCGTTTTAGTTGGGTTCGTTGCCAACAGATGCCGTTAGTAAAACTCGGGCTTTCGTCTGCTGGCCTGAGGACAGTCGGACAGGTTTGTGTTCAATAAGGAAATTTCTAAAAGTTTCTGATTACGAAGGTGTTAATCTAGATCTTTACTTAAGTGTGTGGTTTACATCTAAGGTTAAAATATTTTAACCAACAAAGGGATGTGACCTTGATACAACTTTCCTAGATTAGAACTTTAGCTTGTGCTGCTTGATGTTTGAAGGTATTGAAATGTTGATTTGGGATTTTTAAGAGAATAAATAGTTGTATGGAAACCATGAACCTAAAAATTATACCAAGTTTCTATAAAAAAAACAATAACAATACAAAAAATTCGAGCCCACTCTAGGTCAAAGGCCTTGGAAATGTCCTTATACATGTCTGGGGTTTGATCAGTTTCATCACCACGCTGAGCAATTGTAGACTGGTGTTGGTGGGAGATTTTAGTCTGATCGCTCACAGAACACCAACCTAGTATGTGTGTCTCTGACTATAAGTAGAGCTTTGCTGGTCATGGTGGTACACAAACCCTTTTCGCCATGTTAAGGCCTCTCCACTTAGAAAGGGGTTTATACCACTTAGAAAGGGGTTTATATAAAGATCATAACCCATTAACTAAAAATTTGTGATTTTCACCTATGTAAACGTGTCGGAAATAACACCTTTCTCATTTTAGGTAAAAGTGGAAAACCGATTGCTTTCATATCCTGTGGAACTCCGAAACTTCAATTTCATGAAATATTTCTCCATCTCAGAAAACTATTTTCTCTTCTCTCATGTCAGGTTGCAGAGGATATTTAAATTCATCCTCTTACAGGGTTGACTTAAAAACTTTTCTTTTCTTTATTCAAATTCAAGAATTACTGAAGAAATTGAATTAAGAAAATCTTTTTCGGGCGAGTTTTCTTTTAGTCTCCGAATATATTTCCTTTTAATTCAATTTGATTTTATTTTATATCATTTCAATTGCTCATTCCTTCTCTTGCAGTTTATTTATTTCCTTATTTCCTTTCATCGCTTGCCTATTTTTCCCTGTTGGAGCCCTTGGGCTTATAACTTATAGCCTCCTGCTTTAACAACCAGTGTTATAGCTTTGCTAGTAGTAGTAGTAGTAGTAGTAGTAGTAGTAATAATAATAATAATAATAATAATAATAATAATAATAATAAGGAAAATTAAATGGTACAAACTAGTGAGGGAAGGAGATAAGATGAGATAGTTTAAGAGAAGGGTTTTGGAGGATATTGATAGAGGAATTGAAGATGTTCAAGAGTGGTGGACACGAAATGCAGCAGTAATGAGAAGGCATGGAAAGGAGCTGCTATGAGAGACATCTGGTATCATATGGGAAGAAAAGGAGAGTTGGTGGTGGAGTGAAGAAATTGAGAAAGTTGTAAAAGATAAGGAGGCAAAGAAGAGATGGGAAGAGTCACAGTCAGGGGATGACAGAGAGAGGCTCAGAGAGAAAAGCAAGGTGGTGAAGAAGGTACTAGCCCAAGCTAAAGCTAAGGCATATGATGATGTGTATAATGAGCTGGGGACAAAGGAAGGATTAAACAAGATGATCAAGCTATCAAAGACTAGAAATAAGAGCACCAAAGATATTACACACATCAAACAAATAAAAGATCAAGATGGTTTAGTACTTAGAAAGGAGGAAGACATTGTAAAGAGATGGAAAAAATATTTTGAACAGCTGTTAAATGAAAAAAATGATAGATTATTAAGAGAGGATGGACTGGTGAATTTTGGTATGGTAATAAGTTTCTCTAGGCAAGAGGTAATAAATGCACTGAGGAAGATGAAGAATGGGAAGGCAACTGGGCCAGACATGATTCCTGTGGAGGCATGGAAAGCATTAGGAGATGAAGGAGTGGATATACTGTACGATCTCATGATAAAGATTTTTGAGCAGGAAAAGATACCAAATGAGTGGCGTGGGAGTATATTGATCCCAATCTTCAAAGGGAAAGGTGATGTCCAAGAGTGTGGGAATTAAAGAGGTATTAAATTGATGTCCCACACTTTGAAGATACTGGAAAGGATGATAGATACCAGACTAAGAGAAAAAGTAAAAATAGGTAAAGGGCAGATGGGATTCATGAAGGGGAGGGGAACAACAGATGGCGTATTTTGTCTGAGGCAATTAATGGAGAAATTCCGAGAAAAGCAAAGAGACCTGCACGTGGTATTCATTGACCTTGAAAAGACTTATGACCGATTCCCAAGACAAGAGGTATGGAGGAGTCTGAGGGAAAGGAGGGTACCAGAGAAGTACGTTCGACTGATACAAGAGATGTACCGTAATGTATTTACTAGAGTGAGGAGCAGTGCTGGGGAGACAGAGGGTTTTGAGGTGAGAGTAGGATTACACCAAGGGTCGGCTCTGAGCCCATTTATCTTTAACATAGTGATGGACGTTTTAATAGAAGAGGTAAGGGAGGCAGTACCATGGAACATATTGTATGCAGATGATATTGTTCTGTGCGCAGAGAGCAGGGGAGATCTGGAAATGAGATTGGAAAGATGGAGGCAAGTACTGGAGGATAGAGGAATGAGAATAAGTAGATCTAAGACAGAATATGTGTACCACCAGTGAGGGGGATGATAGAGAAAGTATTCATCTTGGGGGAGAACAGATAAAGAGAGTTGATAAGTTCAAGTATTTGGGATCCTTTGTTAACGCTGGAGGAGGTATGGAAGATGAAGTTAAACATCGGGTACAGGCAGGCTGGAACAACTGGAGAGCAGCCTCAGGAGTTCTTTGTGACAAAAGAATACCACTGAGGTTAAAAGGAAAATTTCATAAGACAGTGGTAAGAACAGCAATGCTGTATGGAACGGAAACGGCAAGCATGAGGAAGACAGAGGAGAAGAAGATGGACGTGGCAGAAATGACAATGCTTAGGTGGATGTCTGGGGTGACAAGAGAGGATCGGATAAAAAATGACTACATAAGGGGGTCGACAAAGGTGGTGGAAATATCAAAGAAAGTGCAGGAAGGGAGGCTGAGATGGTATGGACACCTGATGAGGAGAGATGAGGACCACGTTGGGAGACATACTATGGAGATGGAGGTTCAAGAAGAAGAGGGAGACCAAGAAAGAGATGGAGGGACTGTGTGAGAGGAGACTTACAGGAGAAGGGGATTGATGAGGCAGAAGCGCAGAATAGAAAAAGATGGAAACGGCTCATCCGCAACGGCGACCCCATATTAAAATGGGAACCAGCTTGGAAGAAGATTATTATTATTATTATTATTATTATTATTATTATCAGCTAAGCTACAAGATAGAAATTTCACAATGCACAAGAAATGTAAGGACTTTTAAATACATTGCTACAACAGTATTCCAAATTATTCAATCGTAAATTACTAAGGAAATTACATCAATAAATTACCAGGTCCTAAATTCCCCCCTGATCTCCCAATAAAGGCAAACGATTCGAATTAATGAACTATGAAGTTTTATTTGGGAAGAGATAATTAACATCAACAGCCATGGTCCGTCCATTAAGTGATCAGCCTCCAAAATCAATTTCAGATTAAAATGGGTTTTTTTCGCCATCACTCTGATCAAGTCCAATTGCCCAAAGATGGATTATCTTCTGTTTTGTACCACAATTTTCGTTTGTTATGTATAGGACAGAGGCCATAGAATGGGAAGGGAATAGGTATAAAGAGAATAAAAGGAAAGACAAAATTTCCTGATAAGGAGAATTAATGTAATATATGTAATAAAATTTGGTTTATTTGTGATAATTAAAAGAATTTGCTCATCGAAAATATTTCTAACATCATACTATATAAATAACGTTCATGTTTTAAAATCATATCAAAGAGACGGTGTAAAAAACGAATTAAAAGTGTACTGATTTATGTTTTCAAGGCCACTCATGAATGGCAGAGGCAAGGGACAGTGACATTGGCCAGGGAAGCAGGACAGTACCCTTGAGACTGACCACATATGCATATGATCAACGTTCAAGGCCCCTCTTTACCCAAGATAGGACTAGGGAGGGCCAGGCAATGGCTGCTGATTACTCATCAGGTAGCCATATTGGCTCCCCCAAACCCTCCTCCTTAGCTCAGGAGGATGGTGAGGATGCAGACACTAAGGGAACTAATGAGTTAGAGCGGGACTCAAACCCCAGTCTGGCACATTGATATCGCAATTCGTATTGCTTTTTGCTGGATCAACTGACCCCCCAAGCTCATGTAAAATTTCCTTCCCGAACTACACCTGAATCTTAAAATCCCAAAAGAGATTGAGGCAAAGGTGTCCCATAAAAATGACAGTTCCTTAAGCAGCTCAGATCTACCGAGAAAAATATTGTTGATTAGTCATGTGCATTTAAAAAAGAAAACCACCTGTTTTTCATTTGGAATCCTTGACCCTATGTCTCGTGAATTTTTACCTGTCTTTTGATCATCTGAGATTAACCACTTGTATACGAGGCCACCCGCTAATGCTTAAAACTTAAATCCATCACCTTTTCGATATCCAAAGTCTCGAACAACGTTTTTCTCCTGGAAATTTTTATCTAATTCTGGGCCCTCCGAGATTAGTAATAATCCCTCTAGTCGCCTCTGGAAATGGTTTACTACAACACTTCTGCTTTGTGGGCGGCTTATCACTTTCGTGATAGCTACATTTCCCCGAGCGAAAATCCTTCCTCATAGTTTTAAACTCTTAAGACCCTCCTTTTATGGCCATTGTATACCAATTGTGTCTCAATTCTAGACAAGACGCCATTTTCTTCACCATAGCCAATGCGGGCCTCACAGCTTGGACGCCCACTCCGTTCCTGCCCAACGACAGACTTTACCTGTGGATATGATAGCAGAACAACTATAACAATCGAAGAAGATACAGTGCAATGAGAATCCCCCTAACTATAGAGTGGAGGACAGGTACAGCCATCTTACAAGAACCGCCATATTCAGAACAACTACAACTAGAAGAAGAAACCAACCCAGCGAAACTAAGATGTTAAGTGGCCGTGAAGTAGACTAAATTCATTTAACTAGATACTACTTGTATGTGCCTAAAGGTACGAAGTTGATAAGTCATTTATTCGTGGAACTTTACTTGTTCCTGTGAAAGTGTTGTATCCAAGAATGATAGAATTAAACAAACTAATATTCTAGTGCATTCCTGTACCTAGAAGACCTGATAGCTGTTCAAGTAACACCGAACCCCCACCATCCCCCCCCCCCACCCCCCACACCTCTACCACCGTTATATCTGCGGTTATTCAGATTTTGGTTCTTCAGTTACTCCTTGTTACTGACACATCGAAGTAAGAGCACCAAGGGTGGGCATTTACTTTACAAATGAAAAGGGTTTTGGATTATGATAAAATAAGGACAATTAGGTTCATACACCTTTTCTGGAGAGAGAGAGAGAGAGAGAGAGAGAGAGAGAGAGAGAGAGAGAGAGAGAGAGAGAGAGAGAGAGAGAGAGAGTATATATATATATATATATATATATATATATATATATATATATATATATATATATATACACAATATATAGGACTCAAGTAAGACCATTAGCTCCTTGCAATGACATCATTAGGTCTTAACAACTTTCTTCATTTTCTGTCGCTCAGGAAATAAATGACATTAAGATATAAAAGATTTCTTCCCGCAAGTTTCAACCTTTGACAGGACGAAGGGAAAAGAGGATAAAGGCAGTGGATTAAGATGTTATTATTATTATTATTATTATTATTATTATTATTATTATTATTATTATTAGCTAAGCTACAACACTAGTTGATAAATAGGATGCTATAAGCCTCAGGACCCCAGCAGGGAAAATTAGCCAAGTGAGGAAAAGGAACGAGGAAAGATAATACAATAAAAAAGGAAAGAAAGGAGAACAAATGAACAATAACAGTAATACAATTAAAATAGATCTTTCATTTATAAACTATAAGAAAATAAAAAAAAGAAAAGGAAGAGAAGATAGAATACTGTGGCTGACTCTATCCTCAAGCAAGAGAACTCTACCCCAAGAAAATAGAAGACCATGGTCTAGTGGCTATGGCACTACCCATAGCTTGAATACAAAGGTTTGATAGGTAAAAGAGAGTAAATTCTGTGTGAGGAAATTACAATGTAAAATGTTTACAATTAAAAAAATTCAGGATAATACATAAATTAACCTTTGGAGGTTTTTTAAAATATTCAAGTTACTAATTATTAAAGATATTAATAGATTTCGTACTTTCTCAATTGTACTGAAGATATGAGTTTTCTTCTCATCTTTCTTTTATTATTATTATTATTATTATTATTATTATTATTATTATTATTATTATTATTATTATTATTATTATTATCATTATTATTATTATTATTATTATTATCAGTATTAGTATTATTGTACTGAAGATATGAGTTTTCTTCTCATCTTTCTTTTATTATTATTATTATTATTATTATTATTAATATTATTATTATTATTATTATTATTATTATTATTATTATTATTATTATTATTATTATTTTTACTAGCTAAGCTACAGCCCTAGTAGGAAAAGCAATATGCTATAAGCTCAAGGGCTCAAACAATTTACACAATAAAATCATCTCTCTCTCTCTCTCTCTCTCTCTCTCTCTCTCTCTCTCTCTCTCTCTCTCTCTCTCTCTCTCTCTCTCTCTCTGTGACTCGATCTTAGTAGCAAAATAAAATCTTTTATTACACAGATTAAACCTTTGCCTCGAAGAGTTGCTGCTTATAACAGAAGACATGTAGTTATTTTAACAATTTCAGAAATACAGGAAATTAAACGAGTCATATTCTTTTTTTCTTGATATATTTTCACCACAATCTAGGAAATTAAATTTTTCTCTGATATTCTCTATTTAATTTTCTCTAAACCCTAAAAGAGAAGTTATTTCTTTTGAAATACAGTACAAAGTGGTATATATACACGCCTTCAGTACACGCTTTAATCACCCCCTCTTTTTTGAGACAGACACTTGTCTAATTTGACATCCAGCAGGAACCTTAAGAGGAGTTTAAACTTGCAGGGAATGTTTTATTTTGAATAGGCTGACAGATCTTTGTGATAGATATATTTCAGCATTGGTACTGTTCTTAAAATGTTATTTCAATTGTTCAATTACTCCTCATATAGTTTATCTATTACTTTGCTCACCTGGCTATTTTTCCCAGTTGGAGCCATCGGGTTTATAGCATCCTGCTTTTCCAACTAGGGTTGTAGCTTAGGTAGTAATAATAGTAATGCAGTTTTATTCCAAGTTGGGGAATGATCTTCCTAATCGGGTAGATGAATCGGTAGAACTTCAAAAGTTCGAATTTGCAGCAAATGTTTTTATGTTGAACAGACTGACATGAGTCTCTTTTTATACATTATTATGGAATATCTGTTTTAATGTTGTTACTGTTTTTAAAATATTTTATTGTTTTGATGTTACTGTTCTTAAGATATCTTACTTCATTTTTTATTACTTCTTATATTGTTTATTTATTTCCTTATTTCCTTTCCTCACTGGGCTATGTTTTCTTGTTGAAGCCCTTAGGCTTATCGTATCCTGTTTTGCAACTAGGGTTGTAGCTTAGCAAGTAACAACAATAATAATAATAATAATAATAATAATAATAATAATAATAATAATAATAATAATAATAATAATAATAATAATAATAATAATAATATTTAGATGTTTGTTTTAATATTTCGTTACACGATAGATGATGATAACTAGAAATAGTGGCAAGATATTTCTTTGTCACAAACCAAATAATTGACAATAACGTAATTTCTACAAATTATGATGAAAATCCGTAAAAAAAAAAGTCTATGAAATCCAAACACAAATATAACGTTAAAGTGGCAACATTAGTGCATTTTAATTTAAGATTTCTCTTATCACAAAAAAGGACTCTGAACATCCAACTAATGTTTGGAGTATTGGTTCTTGAAAAAAGTGATGAAATATTAAAAGTTCTCAAAAGGAAACTAGTCTCATATTTAAATATACCTTTAGCAAATGATTCTCTTTGGAATGTATATTGTAGTAATTAAATATCCTGACATAGCATATATTCAATATTAAAATATAACGTAAATTTATGATAATGTTTTACCATTTATTTTAATGCATTACTGATTATCAACTTTACATTTTTTTTTTTTTTTTTTTGCGTATTAAATCAATCATATATTTTTTTTTTTCATTTAGAGGTTTAAAACTCCGCTTATGAATGGCAGATCCTAGGGACATTGACATTGCCTTAGCAAGCAAAAGAGGGCCTCTCCATCCAAACTAGGACCAGTCTGTTTCCCCTTTTAAATGAGGTTTTTCAGTCATAGATTTTGAAATTTTACAATGTCAAAAATTTTAAAAAATGGATTTCCCCCAATCATTTACAGCACAACATTCCAAAATACCAATATACACACCCAGTTATAGCTATTTCCTTAATAAGGAATATTGTGGTACAGTGAATATTTACCCACATCTTAATTACTGGCCCTGTTCGTTGCAATCAACTACGAAAGGTTCAAGGCCACCTCTATAAACAATAATAAAAACTAATGCGAACTCAATCTGCTGAATAAAACCATAATATATAATGCTTTAATATTCAATGTCACAAGAAATCCGAAAATACAGTTTATGTATCATTGTGTCCTTACCTATTTACGCACCAGACTCCGTCTCTTCATCCTATCAAGAGGCAAATTGATAAACTGAATCTATCCAATAAGAACGTTTTACAAAATAATAAAACGTAGCAATTGGGTAGAGAAGGAAAAAAAAAGAAGAAAACAGAGATTTTCTCAACCAAATGATTTGATCCAGTGATAGTAGAGGAGATCTTCACCCGAAACCCTTTTTGAGCTTTGGTCTTCTTTAAGTTTTGGTAACTTTAAGTGACTTTTGATGGAGTCTAAACATATCCATACTTTGTTTTTTTTCTAGACTTTTTTTTAATAGAAAAAGTCTCTCTTCATAGTTTATATATGGCAGATCTATTTTAACGTTGTTGCTGATCTTAAGATATTCTATATTAATTGTTCATTACTTCTCTTATAGTATATTTGTTTCCTTATTTCCTTTCCTCACTGGACTATTTATTCCTGTTGGAGCCATTGGGATTATAACATCCTGTTTCTCCAACTAGGGTTGTAGGCTGGCTAATAATAATAATAATAATAATAATAATAATAATAATATTAATAATAATAATAATAATAATAATAATAATAATAATAATAATAATAATTATTATTATTATTATTATTATTATTATTATTACTATTATTATTATTATTATTATTATTATTATTATTATTATCATTATTATTATTATTATTATGGAATTGTAATGCAGTGACCTGGGTTGAGTTTTGCATTATCTCAAAGTTATTCAGTGATAATAATAGTGCAATTTATAGATATAAAAGTCAACCTAAATGATAGTTACAATGATAGATTGTTTGTCAAACTCAATTTTATTTGAATACTCCTAGAACTGGTTAGTGCCAGTCCTTTCTGGCTGTCTGTCTATTTCCTGCTTGTAAGCGATTGTGCCTATCCTTTCAGTCTGTTTAGTCTGTACCATTGTCTTCCACTGTCTTGGGTTAGAGTTCTCTTGCTTCAGGGTACACTCGGGCACACTATTCAATCTTATTTCTCTTCCTCTTGATTTGTTAAAGTTTATATAGTTAAATAGGAAATATTTATTTAAATGTTGTTACTGTACTTAGAATATTTTATTTTTCCTGTTTCCTCTCCTCACTGGGATATTTTCCCTGTTGGAGCCCCAGGCCGTATAGTATCCTGCTTTTCCTACTAGGGTTGTAGGTTAGCATTTAATAATGATAATAATGATAACGATAATAATCATAATAATAATAATATTAGTAATAATAATGATAATAATTTCCTACTTGTCATCGTTTGTGCCAGTCCTTTTTGTCTGTCTCTGTCTGTCTGTTTGTTTCTTGCTTGTCAGCGTTTTTACACACCATTTTTACTGAAGAATTCTCATCCTAAGTTCTTCTAATGACCATATTAAAACGGCCATTGAAAGTATATCATAAAACTAAAAAAATAAAATAAAAAGTTCTCTCGCTAATGCACCTTCTGTGTGTCCCATTAGCCCTCTCAATGGCAGGTACTGTTCAGGGCAAGATTAAAGGTGCTTGTAACTTTCTTACTCTCTGACTTCCTCTTGCTTTCTCTTGAGAATAGGCTCTACCTGTTACACCTGAGGCCCTGCCATTGTGCTTCTCAGGGTTGGTCAGTAAGGTGCATTAGGTCATTCTTCTGTAGTTCAAAGGTCACTCTTTATTCGTTGGATTAGATACCAAACAAAGTTTTGGAATATTTACAGAGTATAGTAAATATGAGGACATGAATTAGAGCATATCTTGGGCCTTTGTCCTGTAGTGTAC
>NC_090756.1:47113856-47116356 GCF_036898095.1 Palaemon carinicauda | reverse complement strand
ATGTATATACGGTCAGTCAGTGTCTAGGGCATTGTCCTGCTTAATATGATAATTTTGCTCTCCCTTGCCTCTGCCATTCATGAGTGGCCTTTATACTAGGGCCTGGTTAGAAATTGAAGAAACATAACAAATGAAAAAAATACAATATTCTAGCTAAGAGATTGCATTACTTTAACAAAAAAGGTAAGTGAAAACAACGTTAGAATTATAGGCTAAAAGTTGCGTGCATACTTCACTAATACCTCCACCGTGTTTCGAAGTCTCCTGGGAATATTACCACCTCACAGAATACAGAGTAGAAACAGTAATACCTCCAGGTTCCCCGAGATACACAGGGTAGAGTAGAAATAAGAGTAGCCTGCCACGTACCTTGTCAATTTCTTAGTACTAATTTAATATACTTGTTTATTATCTGAATTACCTGACGAGGCTGATATACCATAACATCACAATTTGCAGATTTAGGATAATTGATAAACCGACAAAATTCTAGTAGCTACACCTATATAAGTGCTTGTAATTTCAAGATATATTGTGTTCGATTTTGCTAATGTTAATCAGAGTATGAAAATGTTTCTTCAGTTATCCAACTGTCAGTGTTTATTTTGATATAGGAATTTTTCACTATTATTATACCATTTTCTCAAGGTATATGAAATTTACCACCAAATAAAATAAACACAAAAAAGAGCAATCAGAGATTTCGATCTTCCCCAAAAGTTAATGGGGTCGTCCATAACCTTAGATCTATCTGTGGTGGAAATTTCGTTAAAATCCATCGAGTAATTTAGACGTTATCATTTAAATGACCAAAAATGCAAATCCCGAATTTAAATCCGGATCCGGATCATCTCCAAAAGTTAATGGAGTTGTTCATGACCTAAGATCTATCTGTGGTGAAAATTTCGTCAAAATCCGTTGAGTAGTTTTGACGTAATCCTCTCCACAGAGAGACAGACACACTGATGAATAAATAAATAGATAAACCGACTTGATTTCATAACCTCCTTGGCGGATGTAACAAGTAATCGATCACTCAGTGTATACCATGTTTATGTATTTCTAAATCTACTATTGTAGCAGTAAGGCTTTTCAAAAAGATAATCCAAGGTTCAGTTCGAGACATAACCACCACTGACTTCCAGATTACATAAACTCAATTAATTCAATTGAAAAATACAGTCATTTTCTTAATACGTCTTTCAAAGAACTTAATACTATTATTATTATTATTATTATTATTATTATTATTATTATTATTATTATTATTATTATTATTATCCAAAAAATATCAAAATTATCATCATTATTATTATTATTATTATTATTAAAATTATCAAAATCATTATTATTATCATTATTATTATTATTATTACTAAAACTAATATTATTATTGTTATTATTATTATTATTATTATTATTATTATTATTATTATTATTATTATTATTATTATTATTAAAACTAATAAAATGATGATGATAATTATTATTATTATCATTATTATTATTATTATTATTATTATTATTATTATTATTATTATTATTATTATTACTTAAAGATAAAATACCAATAAATGCTCACTTTCTATTTCATGTACTACATCGTATTACGAGTAGTTGTTATTATTGTATCATTCATACAGAACATTTACTGATGAGACGGAACATCAGTTTTATTGCACACTGGAAACACCAACAATAGGAGAATTTATCAAAATTTGAATCAGCAGAAGAATTTGGAATACTTCTGGCATGTCTAAATATGCAAAATTTATCATTAATCGAATGCCAAGTCACAAACATACCAATTAGCTACGATGGGGAAGATGGGTCGATTTCAATTCTGAGTACAAAAAACCTGAATTTGACAGGTTTAAGAACAGAAGAATTTTCATTGACTTTTATCTTTCTCCGTGGCTAAATGGTGTCCTCACTGGCATGCCAGCTTTGTGGACCAAGGTTCGATTCCCTGGCCAGCCAAAAGCTATTGTCTTTAAGTGGTTTCCCCTGGGGACTCTGATCCTTAGGTCGTTAAGAGAATCCAGATATTAAGGTATTAAGATATATGGCTTATTTAAATATGAAAAAAATGTCTAAATGCGCAAAATTTATCTTCTTTATATATATATATATATATATATATATATATATATATATATATATATATTTATTTATATATAGAAGATAAATTTTGCGCATTTAGACATTTTCTTCATATGTATATATATATATATATATATATATATATATATATATATATATATATATATATATATATATATATATATATATATATATGGATAAATATCAACACAACATCATGTTCAAATAGAAATAAATTTCTACCTCATACTTGGGATCGAACGCTAGCCCCTTCTAATGAAAGGCCAGGTCGAAACCAACCATGTCACAAGAGACCATAAAAGAAATTGGAACCTGACGCTACCAGCTGTCCGAGGATTTACCTGGCGAGACATCAGTCTCTTACCAGCGAGTTTTA
>NC_090756.1:47101356-47106356 GCF_036898095.1 Palaemon carinicauda | reverse complement strand
TTTACTACCTTTATAGAAACTTTTCACTGCTTGCAGCAACCTTCCACTAACTCCATATAACCTCATCACATTCCACATTACTTCCCTTTCAACTCTATCATAGGCTTTCTCCAGATCCATAAACGCAGCACACACCTCCTAACCTTTGGCTAAATATTTCTCGCATATCTGCCTAACTGTAAAAATCTGATTCATACAACCCCTACCTCTTTTAAAACCACCCTGTACTTCTAAGATTGCATTCTCTTTTTTATCCTTAATACTATTAATCAGTACTCTACCATACACTTTTCCCACCACACTCAACAAACTAATACCCCTTGAATTACAACACTCATGCACATCTCCCTTACCCTTATATAGTGGTACAATACAAGCAAAAAAACCCAATCTACCGGTACTATTGACAACACAAGACACATATTAAACAATCTCACCAACCATTCAAGTACAGTCACACCCCCTTCCTTCAACATCTCAGCTCTCACACCATTCATACCAGATTCTTTTCCTACTCTTGTTTCATTTAGTGTTCTCCTCACTTCCTCTATTGTAATCTCTCTCTCATTCTCATCTCCCATCACCGGCACCTCAACACCTGCAACAGCAATTATATCTGCCTCCCTATTATCCTCAACATTCTCCTTTTAAGAACCTTCCATTTCCATCTTTCACTGTCTCTTCAATTCTTGAACCAGCCTTCCTTACTCGCTTCACTTCTTTCCAAAACTTCTTATTCTCTTCATATGAATGACGCAATCCCTGACCCCACATCAGGTCAGCTGCCCTCTTTGCCTCACTTACCTTGGGCTTTACTTCCACATTTTTCTTTCTATATCTTTCATACTTCTCTACACTATTATTTTGCAGCCATTCTTCAAAAGCCCTCTTTTTCTATTCCACGTTTACCTTCACTCCTTCATTCCACCATTCACTGCCCTTCCTCATGCTGCCTCCAACAAACTTCTTGCCACACACATCACTTGCAATCCCCAAAAATTTTTCTTTTACTAACTTCTACTCCTCTAAATTACTTTCGCTTCGTCATATGCCATTTTCAACCTTTTCTCGATATTTACTTTTTACCCCCGGTTTTATTAGCTCTTCAACCCTCACTAGCTCCCTTTTACATCCCTTTTCTCTCATTCTTTTGCTGCAACTAATTTTCCTTCACCAAAAAAATGATTAGACATACCGTTAGCCATACCCCTAAACACGTGCAGGTCTTTCAACCTTCCAAACATTCTTTTAGTTATCAACACATAATCCATTAACGCCCTTTCTACTACTCTTCCATTTGCCACTCTTACCTATGTATACTTGTTTTTCTCTTTCTTTTTGAAAAAGCTAGAACTTATCACCATCTCTTGCTCAACACACATATCTACCAGTCTCTCACCAATCTCATTTTCACCTGGTATGCCTACTTCCCAATGACACCATCTACCTCTGCAGCGTCTACTCTAGCATTTAAATCACCCATGACAACTACATAACTCCTTCTACCCAGTCCTCCTACACACCTAGTTAATTCATTCCAGAACTCATTCCGCTTTTCTTCACTTTTCTCACAACCTGGCCCATACGCACTGACAAAAGCCCAACATTCCCTACCCAACGAAACTCTTACCCACATGAACCTAGATGATATCTCCTTCCATTCCACTACTTTACCTGTCATCCATCCACTCAGCAATAAAGGCCACACCTTCTCTTGCTCTTCCCTTTCAATCCCAGACACCTCTACCAGACATTTCCCCAAACATCACTTTACTTTTCCCTTTTATCTTTGTCTCACACTAAGCCAATATATTCATCCTTCTATTCCTAAACATACTTTCAATCTCACATCTTTTACTCTCTATCGTATTACATCCACGCACATTCAAACACCCCAAAACTAGAGTGGGGGGAGCAGTCACTCTCCCCCCAGCTCCACTTCTTCGATGTCTCATAGGATTACAATACAGGAGAAGGGGTTAGAAGCCACCTCGTCCCGTCCCTTTTAGTCGCCTCTTAGACACGCAGGGATACGTTGACGCTATTTTAATTGTTTTTATGTTAATATATATATATATATATATATATATATATATATATATATATATATATATATATATATATATATATATATATATATATATATATATATATATACATATATATATATATATATATATATATATATATATATATATATATATATATATATATATATATATATATATATATATATATATATATATATAATTATATATATATATATATATATATATATATACCCCTTCCTGCGTGGGGATACATCACCATGGCGAAAGGGTTTGCGTATCGCCATGATCAGCAAAGATATACTAGTCTGAGGTAATCATGGTATGTTTGTTGGTGTGAGCGATCAGACTAAAGTCTCCTACATCACCAATCTGCAGTGGACAGCGTGGTGGTGAAAATGGTGAAACCCCAGACATGAATAAAGACATGTCTGATCAGTGCCCAAGAACCATCTCCATCAACCTAGGACCAAGGAGTGCCAGGCAATGACTTCTCATGATTGAATAGGTTGACATATAGGCTCCCCTAACACCTCCTTCCCTTGCTCACAAGGATGGTGAGGTTACAGATACCACAAAGAAGATCGAGCTTGAGCATGGACGTTTCCACAACCCCCCACGTTAGGACCTTGGGGAACTAAGCAGCTGGGTGATGATGATTGGACATATGGATCCATAGATGGTCTGTAGCAACTGCGTCAGCACCTTTTTTTCAGATAAAAAAAAAGTAATAATTTTCTAGGATTTTTTCAAAATCCATTTTCTAGGGACGCTACACGTGTAATTATTTCGAAGCCATTGTTCCCTTATTTGGTGATGATTGCATGAAATCGTCGGACATGAAACTTTTTAATAGGACAAATGACTCAATTGCCGAGATAAATGTATTCTGTGTAATGCATTTGTGATGTGAATTCCTTGCATGTATGTGAGTCTGTCCGCGCCACAGTGTGCTACCAAAATGCAATAAATGGAATAAATTTGACAGTAAAATAAATTTTAACTTTATTTCAGTCAATGCTAAGAAAATTTCAATTAATTTTATCAAATTATATGAATTTCTGAGTAAAGAATTTTGTATTCAGTTACTATTATGTCTATTAATACAAACAAATCTACAGCCCCTGTTGGAAAAGCAGGATGCTATAAGCCTGAGAGCTCCAAGAAGTAAAAATACTCCAGTGAGGAGGGGAAAACAAATAAATGACAAAAGAAGCAATGAACGATAAAAATAAAATACTCTAAGAACAGTAACAACATAAAAATAAATATTTCATATGTATAAAATAAAAAAAACAGGAAAGAAATGAAGGTACAAAGGTGTACCCGAGTGTATCCTCAAGCGAGTGAACTCAACACGTTACTTTATCCCACATCCGGTCGTTTGACTATTGTATCATAAAATGTTTTTGTGTTATTTATGTTGAAATCATAAGAAAAATATTTCATCTCTCTAATGATTAAGATAATTTAAACCATATTTTCACCTTCTCTATTTTTCTTGGTTTCCTTTTTCTTTTGGGATTATTTGCCTATTGACTGAATAAGAAACTGATTCGCACAAAACCGACAATAATCAAACAGGAAAATGGTGTTATTATTATTATTATTATTATTATTATTATTATTATTATTATTATTATTATTATTATTATTATTATCATTATTATTATTATTATCACGAGGTGAGCTACAACCCTAGTTGGAAAAGCAGGATGCTGTTAGCCAAAGGGCCCAGGCAGTATATCAGTTAATTCCTAATAAAACAATAAATCAAATGATTTTTTTTTTCTCAATAGAATTAATAACTTCACTGTCCTTATGACTCATAGGTTGGGCGTTTACGGGCATATGGATGTACCTGCTGAATCATCAGTAGCTATTTCCTGGTCCTCCTTGGGCATTAGGTTGGGCGGTGAGTAATCAGTAGCCATTCCCTGGTCTTCCCTGGCTATTGGCTGGGCGGTGAGTCATTAGTAGCCATTCCCTGGTCCTCCCTTGTCATAGGTTGGATTGCAGGAGGTATGTAAACTGAACTGATCTTGTACATATAGTGTTGGTCTGTTTGACATTGCACTGTTCTTTGATTTAGCCGATATTCCAAACAGAGTACTTCAAAAGCAGAAGATCCTAAAGAGCACATATTAACTCCCATGAAGAAATCTCAGGTACTTGAAAGGATTTTAAAAAATGTTATACTCTAAATTTTTCATGGATAAATAAAAGAAACACAAAGCATTGAAGCAAAACTATTTTTTTTCTTCTTTACAACCTAAGCTAGATTAAACTTGATATCTACAAAAATCACCTCTTTTTTTATAAAGAGCAAAATGTGTGTGAGAGAGAGAGAGAGAGAGAGAGAGAGAGAGAGAGAGAGAGAGAGAGAGAGAGAGAGAGAGAGAGAGATGTATGGTAATAATGAGAATCCCTGCCAACGAGTAAGGACACAGTTTGCTATGTTAGGTTAGGTAGGAACCTGTGGTTTCAATGTATCATAAAAACTAGATATAACATAAGTAAAGATTTACCAACGAAAAAACAGACAATAAAAGGGATAATCAAAAGGAAGACAAAACTAATATAGATTCTTGAAAAATCTATGGGCAGAAGTTCTTGATATGTGGATCTGAATTGTTCTTGTGACGAGATGCTTTTGAATGTTGCTGAAGTCGAAGTGTCAATTGCAACGCCAAAACTCTCAAGGAAAATAATAAACAAAACCAAATACTAATCTTCGCCAAGTTTAGGATAACTGAATGCTATAATATGAAAACAACATACGTACAAATAGAATAATAATAATAATAATAATAATAATAATAATAATAATAATAATTATTATTATTATTATTATTATAATTATATTATTATTATTATTATTATTATTATTATTATTATTATTATTATTATTATTATTATTATTATTATTATTATTATTACAAGTTAAGCTAC
>NC_090756.1:47078856-47093856 GCF_036898095.1 Palaemon carinicauda | reverse complement strand
AGAAGGAAGGAAGTTTTCGTAACTCTGAGCCTGAAGATTCCAAAGTTTACAGAGTTCATTATTTCAAGTAATGTTTGGCTCGTGAAAGTTTACATTTATTACAGCGAAGTATTTTGGGAATTACAATGTAGATGCAGTTTGATAAGGTTACCTACCAATTAGGGATGGCTACCTCTGTAGCCCTGAGCTATTCGGGAGGTCTTGCTTTTTACGAGATCATAATTAGGAATACTTCAACTTGGTGAAAGGATTTGTGTATCGCCATGATCAGCAAAGCTGTACAAGTCAGGGCCACCCATACGAGGTTGGTTTTGCTGTGAGCGATGAAATATCCCTTTGCGTATCCATTCTCATTTTGAGTCAAAATATGTCACTGATAACAAGAAATGTAAGACTTCAACAACAAGAACAACGAAACGCAACCATATTTACTCCACAGGAGGAAAAAGGCCGCAGACATGTCAATTCATGTTTTGGGTTTGGCCAATTTTTATCACACCGTTGGACAGTGCGGATTGGTGATGGCGGAAGATTTTCGTATAATGGCTCACAGCAAACAAACCTAGTATGGGTGGCCCTGACTAGTATAGCTTTGCAGATTATGGTGATGATACACAATCCCTTTCACCACGTTAAGGTATCCCCTCACATACAAAGAATATATATATATATATATATATATATATATATATATATATATATATATATATACACTACATACATACATATATATATATATATATATATATATATATATATATATATATATATATATATATATATATTATACATATATGTATATATACATTACATATATAAATATATATATATATATATATATATATATATATATATATATATATATATATATATATATATATATATTATATATGTATGTATATATACATTACATATATATATATATATATATATATATATATATACATATATATATATATACATACATATATATATATATATATATATATATATATATATAATATATATATATATAATATATATATATATATGTATATATATATATATATACATACATATATATATATATATATATATATATATATATATATATATATATATATATATATATATATATGTATGTATATATATTTAAATATGGTCAGCAGAGTTTAAGAAAAATCTTTTTTAAATCTCTTAAATATCCGTAAAAGGATATTTTTTGATAGATATTGCCGGGTGTTTGTTGTTTGTTGCTTCTTTGTACAATAAAGGCGGACGAAAAAGAAACACTTAAACCACTGATATATATTTCGTATAAAAAATGTAATGCTATTCCTCATTGCTCTTTTATATTGAAATCTTTTTCTGTGAATCCCTCGTAATATTTATCAATGTCTCGAGAGGGGCTTTTGTGTTCATCCTCAGCCTGACCAGTTTCATCTATAAATATATCACTTCTTCTCTTTATCTCTTAATCCATTACCTGTCGTCATATAAAACAGACAGATTCCAAAAGATAATAGATTTGATCTATTCTTTATTTTATGGCCACATAAATGTCCTTAGACGAACTTTGATTCTTTCAACATATTTTTCTGTACAATGAAGAAATCTCAGGAAATGTCAACTCAATAAAGTGTGTGTCAAGGATTTTGTAGCTAAAATATTCTTAAGCTTCTTTCTTTGTAATCCTAAATGCTGGTTTTAACGATTTATCATTTTTAGAAAATAATAAACTTAAGAAAAATTGGAGATTGCAAATTTCCATATCGTAAAAGTAACTGAAGAAGAGAAACTTTTCAAGTATTGTAAGTTCGTTGCGAGCACAACATCTCTCTCTCTCTCTCTCTCTCTCTCTCTCTCTCTCTCTCTCTCTCTCTCTCTCTCTCTCATTAAAGGGAAGTGACTCCATTATTGAGATTTTTTCCATATTGGAGTACTTGGGCTTCTATGATTAGGGTTGTAGCTTAGCTGGTAATAATAATAATAATAATAATAATAATAATAATAATAATAATAATAATAATAATAATAATAACTAGAAGAGGCACATTCCTTCGCCTATATCACAAGTTAGGTAATTAAATAATCCACTAGTTTCGTGCAAATCAAATAAAAATTGGCCACGATCAAAAAATACGTTTTTGACTTTTCGTGACCTTGGTCTTTACTTTTGACCCAATCACTTCCAAAGTCTAATCAAATTCTCCTTGGAACATGGCCAATCTTCCAACTAATTTTCATGAAATTCGGTCGAATAATTTTTTGATTTATGCGAATCACAAACACACAAACAAACATTAAAACTAATGAATATACACAGCCTATCAAAAAAAATAACTTTCGCAAACGAAGTTGGCGAAGGTAATAATAATAATAATAATAATAATAATAATAATAATAATAATAATAATAATAATAATAATAATAATACATAGTTATGTTTCTTGCCTTAGCTCGCTGAGAAAGAGTTACAATCTTTTAACAACTATATGGTTTTACTTTAACCTTATTTTCAATGAAGCGAAAAATTAAAAATATGTTCAACTCTTTATTCCCGATGATTAAGAAGTGTGGACGATAAAGTTGGAAATGATAATAGTTTTTTTATTCGTTAGATGAAATTAAACAGACATGGCGAAGGCAATGGACAGTGGCATTGCCCTAGAAAGTAGGACAATCCCCTAGAGGCTGCCCATAATTATCATCAGCGCCCAATCTCCCTCTCCACACAAGCTAGGACCATGGAGGGCCAGGCAATGGCTGTTGATGACTTGGCAGGTAGACCTATAGTCTCCCCAAACCACGATCCTTAGCTATAAAGGATGGTGAGGTTGCAGACACTAAGAACTAACAAGTTTGAGCAGGATTCGAGCCCCAGTCTGGTAATCACTAGGCAGAGACGTTACCAATAGGCCACAACTGAATGAATGGAAAGCTATCAAGATTCGGATAAACAATTATCCCAAGCTCTAAAAATGATGTAAAGCATAAACAGAATAAATGTAAACAATGATACAGCTCTGATGTTATTTTGTTTATTTATATTTTTGCGTTTTTCATCCAGTTTCTGATATATCAAACATTTGAGATGGAATCGATTGTTGAATGAATCATTTGACGTCTTTTCATGATTATGAAATCTTTGCAAACTCCTTCATTAAGTTTTATATAATTTTTTTTTGTTCTGATTAATGATTAGCTATTTATCATTGATAAACTTTTTTTACTCATTAATTTTATCATACCACAACCTCAAAACCTTAATTGTTGCCTTTTTTTGTAAATACTGTATATATATATATATATATATATATATATATATATATATATATATATATATATATATATATAAATATATATATATATATATATATATATATATATATATAAATCTATATATATATATATATATATATATATATATATATATATATATATATATATATATATATATATATACATATACATATAATTATTTTAGAATTTTAGAACTTTAAACCCTTGATCAGATTCTGACTGCCTAACCTTATGAGAGAGAGAGAGAGAGAGAGAGAGAGAGAGAGAGAGAGAGAGAGAGAGAGAGAGAGAGAGAGAGAGAGAAATTCCTACCTTCAGATCTTCTTATTTCTTCCCTTTTAGGCGAAGGATCCTGGAAAACAAAATAAAAGTTATGAGACTTCAAGGAGTTCCATTTCTCTCTCTCTCTCTCTCTCTCTCTCTCTCTCTCTCTCTCTCTCTCTCTCTCTCTCTCTCTCTCTCTCTATCCTAGACTTGACTAAAACATATTTTCTTACAGATACAGATTTATGTTTCTCATTGTCTAAAAGGTACATATTTACCCATGCAGATAGATCTTATGTCATGGATGACCCCATTAAATTTTGGAGATGAACTGGATCCAGATCCCAATTCCAGATCTGAATCTGCATTTTTCGCCACTTTAAAGCTAACGTCAAATCAAATGGACAGGTTTTGACAGAATTTCCACCACAGACAGATCTTAGGCCATGGATAACGACATTTTCCCTCGGAAAAGGTCGGAAATCTCTGATTGTTCTTGCTTCTAATATAGTCTTGTTTTTAACTCTATGAATGTAATTTCAAAAACCTTGCTTACTTGAGTTAGAGTTCTCTTGCTTGAAGGTACACGCAGGCTTGATATTCTATCTTGTTTATCCTCCTCTTCCTTTTTTAGAAGTTCTTATAGTTTATATAAGAAAGATTAAATATAATACTGTTGATGTTCTTCAGATATTTCTTTTGATTGTCCATTACATCTCTTTTAATTTAGTCGTTTCCTTATTTCCTTTCCTCACTAGGGTGTTTTCCATGTTAGAGCCCTTGGGCTTATAGCATCCTGTTTTTACAAATAGGGTTATTGTAGCTTAGCTAATAATAATAATAATAATAATAATAATAATAATAATAATAATAATAATAATAATAATAATAATAATAATAATAATAATATCACTATCCTGATTTCATTCTGTTTAAACTGACTATCGATTCCTTATTGAAAAACCATAATTCCAGTCTTCTTTCCCCGAAGAACTCTTCCAAAATATCATGTTTAAGAAATCAAGATATTCTTACTTGGATGTGATATATAAATTTTTTATCAGTGTGGCGGTGTATATTAAGACTGAATATCCTGCTTCTCATAAGTCCTGCTATGGATGTGGAATGTCATGAGATTCAGGTAATAAAAGTTTGTGGGAGGCTTAACAACTTCTATTTGTGTTAGATCTACCGGAATCCAGATATGGATGATTCTATCTTCGACTATCTTCCTACCATTATGGGTAAGATACAAGAGGATGATAGAGAGACTTCTTATGTCGTTTTTGGTGATTTCAACGCACACCATAGGGAGTGGTTAAATTCTGTTGCTCCTACTGCCATGATTTAAGAGCTTTGGACTTTACCCCTGAATCAGCCTGTGAGCAAATCATAAGTGAAGCTACTCACAGGACTGGTAACTGCTTGGACCCTGGCGTTATAAGAAGTAAGGTTGGTTCTCCAGTTGGGACATCTGATCATGCCTTGATTTCATTAGTAGTGAAGACTGATCAGCCTGTCCCTGATGTATCATATTTGGTAAATACTCGTATAATTTAGTCTGATCATCCTACTGACTGGGGAGAATGCATCAGGCAACCGACTTTTAATGTAAGGATAACGGTAAGAAGAAGAAGAAGAAGAAGAAGAAGAAGAAGAAGAAGAAGAAGAAGAAGAAGAAGAAGAAGAAGATCTTATTGAACGTATAAGTAAACTACTTTGAGCGAATTATGTATCTGCTCTTACTCTAACTTCGAGAAAGATTAAATAACTTCATTAATAGAAACAAAGAAGCATGAAAACTTCCTACCGGTAACAGTTAAATTTTGTTGCATGACAGAATATCAATTGAAGCTGTTTTAAACATAAGAAGTCCCCGAAACTCACATCCAGATTAGTTTTTAGTCAAGCGAGAATTACGCAGACTCTCTAGTCTCTCATTTAACTGGATAAACGTCACACACTTCACCTCAATCCTGATTGGTCGGACGCTACAATCTGAATAGTGACCATACGTAGGAATGGAATTGTGCTGGGAATACTTGGAATACGGGAATGGGTGGATGGAATGTTTGCACTCTTTTAGTATTAAATACTGAATCAAGGCTTTAGTTTAAGTTAAGTAAAATTTTCTAATACATATAAATCTGGTTTTTAGGGCAAAATGGAATATATTTTCTCCATTGCCTATTTTTAAAGTTATTTATATTTCAATAAAAGTGTTGCTTATATCCTCATTTAGCACAGTCCAGCGAGGTCCACAAGAAATAATGAAATTACATTAGGACAACAGCAATAATAATAATAATAATAATAATAATGATAATAATAATAATAATAATAATAATAATTATGATAACCTCCTCTATATGATAAAGACCAAGCGTATGTATGTATATATATATATATATATATATATATATATATATATATATATATATATATATATATATATATATATATATATATATATATATATATATGTGTGTGTGTGTGTATGTGTGTGTGTGTGTGTGTGTGTGTGTGTTTGTTTTTGTGTGTGTATTATTTTTTTTGGTTAAAGAAATATTCACAATTTTCCAAAATTATAATTTTTTTCTTTTACAAAATTAGAATGAAAATTTTTGCTTAAATATATTTTTTTAGTAAATAGTAGAAATAAAGAGATATTTATATTGCCAAACCGAAAACAAATATTTTTTTCAGTACTATGAGAATATTTTTCCCCCAAAAAATAGAAATGTGTACTTTTTGCATATGATACAACTTAATTTTTTTTTTCTTTTTTTTTTTTTGTACAAGATGAAAATTTAAGAGCATTTTCCTGCACACATCAAAGAACCGTGAATTGAAATAGACGCAGATTTTAGTAAACGTCATTAGAAAAAATGGCAATCTGAAGAAAATTAAAGTTTAGCAAAACGTTACTTGATGAACTTCGAAGAGATTAAGAAGACTGATCCTGACTTCACGCAATAAATAATTCCTATTTTCTGGTTTTCAAGTTTACCTTAAATTACAATATATATATATATATATATATATATATATATATATATATATATATATATATATATATATATATATATATATATATATATATATATATATATATATATATATATATATATATATGTGTATAAATAAATAAATATATATATATATATATATATATATATATATATATATATATATATATTTATATATACATATATGTGTATATATAAATATATATATATATATATATATATATATATATATATATATATATATATATATATTTATATATATATATATATATATATATATATATATATATATATATATATATATATATCGAATCTGCTGCAATTGATTTTATGTTGAACCGGCTGACATAAGTCTGTCTTTATAGTTTATACATGAAAGATCTATTTTAATGGTGCTACTAATCTTAGAAGATTTTATATTAATTGTTCATTACTTCTCTTGTAGTTTATCTATTTGCTTACATCCGTTTCTCATTGGGCTATTTTGTTCCTTGTTGTAGACCTTGGGTTTGTAGCATCCTACTTTTCATATTAGAGTTGTAGCTCAGCTAATAACAATAAGATAGAAGGGAGAATAATAAGAGGCCGGTAAAGGAAAGTGTTTTTGGACAGCTTACTGGAGGATGTCAATGAGAATGGAACAGCTGGGCAATTTATACAGACAGTGACAGACACGATCAGGTGAAGGCAAATGACAGTCCACGTCGAAGACATGGCACATAGATAGATAGACAGATAGATAGAGAGATAGACTTCTCTTGAAGTTTATTCATTTCCTTGTTTCCATTCCTCGCTGTTTTTTTTTCTTTTCTTTTCTTGTTGGAGTACTTGGGCTTATATCATCCTGCTTTATCAACTAGAGTTATAGCTTAGCTAATAATAGAAATATTAATAATAATAATAATAATAATAATAATAATAATAATAATAATAATAATAATAATAATAATAATAATAATAATAATAATAATAATGCTGTTTTCGTTTATGTTTTATTTCTAGAATCCAAATTATAATCTATAACTGTTTCACTTTCCTACTGTCAAATCATTATATAATGGGAATTAAATTCTTTTATATGTTATTGGAGTGAACAAATCCTCTATATTTTCATCACATAAAATAAAATTATAATTATTTACAAATAAAAATAAATATAGAAAAAGGGCCAACCCTAGTTGGAAAAGCATAATGCAATAAGCCCAGGGAAAAATTGCCCAATGCAGAAATAAAAATAAGGATGTAAATAAACTACAAGAGAAGTAATGAACAAACAAAATAAAATATTTCAAGAACAGCAACAACATTAAAATAGATCTTTCATATATAATATATAAAGTATTACCAGACATTCAATGTTATATTTTCATCGCGCATATTAAATGTATAAAGAGAATGAAAAAAAGGCCTTTATTACGTATTGGACCAAAAGAATAAAAGATACATCAACACTATTCATCTATTTTGGAATACATCTATCTCCCTCCGAATACAGGTAATGTATTAAGAGATAAAAAGGAGAGATATATGTAGATATAAAATAGACAAATGCCTAGTCAGGAAAAAGATATACCTAATATTTTTTCTCCAATTGTTTTTGCAGACAATTCTATGTAAGGGTGTGTGTGTCGCCATGATCAGGACCAGCCATACTAAACTGTGAGCGATCAGACGAAAATCTCTCACCATCACCAATCCGCTGTTGGTCAGCGTGGGGATGAAAACTGGCTAAACCCAAGAAATGAATAAGGCCATATTTACAGGTTTGGAGGCCGATCATGAATGGCAGAGGCAAGGGACAGTGACATTACCCAAGTAAGCAGGACAATGCCCTAGAGACGGACCATATATACATATAATCAATGCCCGAGCCCCCGAGCCCCCTAAGCTAGGACCAGTGAAGGTCAGGCAATGGCTCCTGATGACCAGCAGGTAGACACATAGGTTACCCCAAATACCCCATCCTTATCTCACATGGATGGTGAAGTTGCTGACTCCATATGAACTAACAAGTTTGAGCAAGAGTCGAACACCAGTCTGGCAATCGCAAGGCAGAGACGTTACCAATGCGCCATAACAACCCTATGAACTGCAGTGGACTAGAAATGACTGCATTTGTTGTTGTTGTAAGTGATATAAAGGTACCAGAAATTTGTTATATTCAACATACAGTAATATATACTGTATAATTGCCATCATTGAGTAGGAGGTAATTTTCCAGATATAGCTTTTTTTTAGATGATAAAGTCCACCATGATTAAACCTATCTGCCCAAATGATATCTTCCAAGGGTTTTCCCTCTAAAAATGTTAAGGAAGAACTAAATCGATGACATTTCTAACATGACACGGTCTTTACTGTACCAACCGTGTGTCACATGATCATACATAGTAACGACATTTCTCTTTTTTGTATATAGTCTCCTTTGTATCCTCGCTCTCCACTAGCGCTGCTAACGACCTGAATCAGCTTGTCTGTTTTTCTCACCTTTAAAGGTCAAAAGAAACAGTTGTTAGTAGAACAGGAAACAACCTGTTTTATGTTATGACCTTCTTACCCGGAATTGATGTATATATAAACTGATATTCTGTAATAAAGTTACTCAGTTGCTTTCATCCTGCCTTTTTAGTCACAGCCTCTATCAATCCATCACATTGGTGACCCTGGAAGCTGACTCACTCCTCCCCCCATCCCCCGCCCCAGTTATTGGTACTAGGGCGGACTCCACGGAAGTTGGCGCCTCCCTAATGAAACTTTCGTCATTCGCCAACGGAGAGGCGTTTGCTTGGTTTCAGCGCGCAGAAGTCCAGCTCCGCATTAAGGGCATGACTACCAAAGCCGATTATGTTCTCGCACCGATACCAGAGGAAACCTTCCCGGAAATCTCCGACTGGCTTTGTGAACAAGGAGACACCCCAATAGCGTATGACACCCTCAAAACATACCTTCTGCAGCAGTACTTGCCGTCGCCAGCCGCCGGTATAGCAAACCTTTTTCAGCTCTCTCAACAACCGTTGGGGGACAAAAGGGCTTCCCTTGCCCTCAGGGAAATGACCGGTATCACTCGCCTGCAACCTGCCGCAGACGGCTCTCCTTGTGAGGTGAACCTACTTCGTGCCCTTTGGGTACACCATACCGGATGTCTATAGTTTACCCATAAAGGACTTGATGACCAAAGTCGACGCACTTACGGACAGCCACTTCATAACCTTCAAGACCTCCATCAACGCCTCCACTCCTAAGGAAGAGGAAATGAATTCAACGTCAACCTAAGCTGACGTGAATGCCGTAGGACATACACGCCTACCCTGTGATGTGCCGGAGCGGCGACAAAGCCACATATCACGCCACTACTCACTCGCGCCCCAATCAACGACTTCTAGAGCCACTTACTAGCGCCCATAGGCCGCAGTTTTGCTACTACCACTACAGATTCAGGGCTACTGCGAAGAAATGTGCCAAGGATTGTTAGTGGTCAAAAAACGTGTAAGTAGGCCATCGCTCGTGGCGGCGGCCTCCCGTGTTTCTAATCTTTTCTTTTTACATGATGCAGGAACGGGCGTGTGATTTTTGGTAGACACGGGTGCTTGTCGTTCTCTTTTGCCAAGGGAACTCTTCAGGACATGACGTAGTCTGTCTAAGTCTGCCGACGTCGGCCTGGTAGCTGCCAACGGATCTGCAATACCCACCTAAGGTTACAAGAACCTCACATAATCGTTCGGAAACGGTAAATTCAATTGGAAGTTTATCGTAGTTGACGTCACATTGCCAATCCTCGGTGCGGATTTCCTCTCTCATTTCCAGCTTCTGGTTGATATCACCCACCGACGATTGGTCAACGCAGACTCGTACTTGTCGACACCTCTTCGCAGATGCCTACGCCCACCTCCTCACGTCGTACCCGGAAGTTTCCATCCAGAACTTCGCCAAACGCCCACGGCTCCTGCCAAGCAAGGTATTTATCACTACATCAAGATGACAGGACCCCCAGTTTTCAAAAAATTCCGACGTCTGGTACCAGATCGATTGGCAGCCGCCAAACAGACGTTCGCCGAAATGGAGGAAATGGCATTTGCCAAAAGGCCTCCAGCCTATGGTCGTTACCCTCACACATCGTCCTAAAGGGAGACGGCTCCCTCCGTCCATGCGGGGATTACAGGCGCCTAAACATGCAAACTGAACCGGATTACTACCCCCTCCCAAATATGGCCGACATGACCTTCTACCTTCACAAAGCAAAGGTTTCCTCCACACTTGACCTCCTGAAGGGGTATATCAGGTGCCTAAGAACCCAGACGACATCCCCAAGACCGCCATTACCACTCCGTTCGGTACATACACCTTCAATTACTCCTCTTTTAGACTTCATAATGCTGGGGCCACTTTTCAACGTCTCATGGATGGCATCTGAGGGGACCTCCTCTTCTGTGTATGTTATGTGGACGACATACTTGTGTTCCCTTCCCCAAAAGAGGAATACCTCCGTCACCTGGGCATCGTACTTGACTACCTGCAACAAAATGGCCTTGTAGTCCGGTACGACAAGTGTACCTTTGGTGCCAATGAAGTGTTGTTTTTTAGGGCACTGCATCATTCCTGAAGGAATCCATCCCCCTCCTGAGAAGGTGGCAGCCGTTTAGAACTTCCCCATGCCCTCGACCGTCAGAGCACTACAGGAATTTCTGGGCATGATAAACTATTATATATATATATATATATATATATATATATATATATATATATATATATATATATATATATATATATATATATATATATATATATATATATATATATATATATATTGGAGTAGGGAGACGCATTCTGTCTTTCATCCAATTATTAGCGCCGACGTTTCTTATCAGCTTGATACATTTTCCAGGCTGAAACGATTACAAATCAATTGCGTGTAAGTAAAAAGATACACACAACGTTTACCAACACCAAAATTAAAAACTTTTTAATAAATTAAGAATAAAAAAAAGAGTAAAAACAGAAACACAGAATAACAGTGAAAGGGCTTGGGGCGAATACAGAGAAACAAATTAATTAAAAAATAATAATAAAAATAATAGAAAATATATAATGATAATAATAATAATAATAATAATAATAATAATAATAATAATAATAATAATAATAATAATAATAATAATAATAGAACGAACAAGATTAAGTAGCTACTTAATCTGAAATTCAATCCACCCCCAATAGTCCATAGTGTCCCAAAGCTCCGTATGTTTGCTAGATTTCCCTTTCTCCATAATAATAAATTTAGGAAAAAAATGCATCAACCTATTCAATGAGTAATTTCCTGCCCTTAATTTGAAATTAATTCCCATAAACCCCCGAACTATCGGCTCACTCTTCCGAGTCAAGGATAAGATCAGCTCCCTCTTTGCCTCCGGTGTCGTTTATAAGTATAATTGTCCCACATGTGATCATGGCACTTACATCGGTTGCACCAGGAGGCTGCTAAAAGTCCGAATTTCCTCTCATCAAGGAATTAGCTATAGAACGCGTTGTCGACTATCAAATCCAGAACAATCTAACATAAGAAATCACGGTAAAAGTTGCAAAACACACATAGATACCAGTCATTTTAATATTGTAGGAAGAACCCGACATATAGAGTCCTTTTAATGACGTCACTGGGAATCGCCGGCGGCCATGCTGGAGGACATACAAAGCGAAAACATGGCGGCTGCTACAGCGAATATGGACAATGAGAGCGACTTTGTCAAACAATTGTCGGATGATGATAAGCGTTTTTACAAGCAGAAACTCGATCTAATTGATGGCCTAGATCCATACCAGATACAGAATTCATTCAGTCAAAATACTGAGGATTATTTCCATTGAATAATCTGCCTACAGAATTTGTTGCTTTTCCCTTTAATGCTTTTAAGTCCAAAATTAGATAAACACTGGGCCAATGAAGAGCGTGTTTAAAATCATAAAGCTAATATTGATCATTTAGCCTAACCTTGTGTATTATAACTTTTGATTGTCAAAATGTATGTAAAAGTTTTGCATTATAATGTCAAATCTTTATCAGTTCATGCCTAACCATTGTGTTTGTGTTTGGTTACAAATGCTATATACATATAAACATATGATGGACAAACTCTATTGTAATGCTCTTGGATGATCGTTTTGCCTCCTTGCAATTAAATGCGCAAGTTTAATTATTTTTTCGATGTTTCATATATAATCTGAAGACCCCTTCGGGTTAAACCAGCTTTCAGATATTATTATTATTATTATTATTTATAATCAATGTTTATTCATCACATAGGCCTGTATGTCTGCACAATTTAATACAAAAATTAAAATAAATATAAATATACACTTAATTATATATAGGCATGAGCACCTTGACGAAATAGAGACCTAGGTAAGTAGCCTTTGTTAATATAGCCAATATAGGGCGCTTTTAATTTTTGTTTTGAAAATCTGAGATGTCCCTTTTGATGTTTAAAAATTGAGATGCCCCCTCCCCCACACACACTACACACTGAACTGACGATGATACTTGTGAAGTCACCCATGCGATCGGATATAGCATGTTTACACAGGAATAATGATACTTTTAGGGCCTAGCCGAAACTGACCTGATATGAAATGATAAGAACAGATACGTGCGTACGGTAGTGAGGATTCACGTAGATCAGCCCGTGATATTCTGGTCAACCACAAGTCACGTCTGCGCTTGGATAATTCTTCTGTATCTTTGTCCTGATTCTGAATAACTGCCAGTATGCGGTAGAAACTCTTGTCATCTCTTTGTCCTCGATTCCCACAGCCAACAATAACGCAAAAACTGGGCATTGTGTGAATGTGAATGTGATGAGATGGCTAACTATTCAACAGTTCAACCACAGCTATTCACTGAACGCGTCTTTGTTTGTCGTCCAAGATGGCGGACCGGAAGTTTGATGACGTATAATGGAAGGACTCTATAGACGAACTAACCCCCCTTGAATCAATAATGATTATGCTAACTGTACCCTCTCCTAACCACCAGTCGTCTTCCACCCGATTGTTTATTGCATAATTACCTGTTGTTTTGTTTACACTCCCTTCCATAACAATTTTTCTTGTCAGTTCTCCTTACGCTACCGCTGTGGATAGGTGTCTTGTTCGTTCTATTATTATTATTATTATTATTATTATTATTATTATTATTATTATTATTATTATTATTATTATTATTATTATATATTTTTCTATTATTATTATTATTATTTTTAATTAATTCGTTTCTCTGTATTCGCCCCTAGCCCTTTCACTGTAATTCTGTGTTTCTGTTTTTACTCTGTTTTTATTCTTAATTTATTAAAAATGTTTTTAATTTTGGTGTTGGTAAACGTTGTGTGTATCTTTTTACTTATACGCAATTGATTTGTAATTGTTTCAAGTTGGAAAATGTATCAAGCTGATACGAAACGTCGACGCCAATAAATGGATGAAAGACAGAACGCGTCTCCCTACTCCAATATGTTTATCCCTGAGTAATTGCTCCTGTCTCCATACTTATATATATATATATATATATATATATATATATATATATATATATATATATATATATATATATATATATATATATATATACATATTTATATAAATATATATATATATATATATATATATATATATATATATATAGTATATATATATGTGTATATATATATATATATGTGTGTATATATATATATATATATATATATATATATATATATATATATATATATATATATATATATATATAGATAGATAGATAGATATATAGATAGATAGAAAGATTATTAGATATATATATATATATATATATATATATATATATGAATATATATATATATATATATATATATATATATATATATATATATATATATATATATATATATATTATATATATATATATGTACTATCAAAAACACTGCATAGATTTGATGGTATAATTATTATATATTGTATGATATATATTCTGTTGAAAAAAGGAATTTTTTTTTAAAATGATTAATATTATTTAGAATCATTAAAATGTCAAACTCTCTCACAGAAACAAAAATCCAGCCCTATTTTTATTTCCATTTTCAAAGCCATATCACAAACATGGGTAGATTTTACCGCAATAAAGGTTTGTCTTATTGAATAGATTTTTGTGGAAATACATTGTTTGGTATTTTATACGAATTTATTTCTTCATTTAAAAAAATAAATGATTATTTAAAGATGCCATTTATCATCGGTGAGAATTTTGTCTGAAATATCACATTCATATATTCCTCCATTTTTCCGTGCTATTAATATAGTTTAGTTCTTTAATATTAAATAATAATAATTCACTTTTGTTTCTCTTCTATTTTCTGTTCTGTTAGGATGCTGCAGAAGAGGACATCTATTTGTCAAGTTAGTT
>NC_090756.1:47068856-47076356 GCF_036898095.1 Palaemon carinicauda | reverse complement strand
ATAAAATTATACAAAAGTTAAATGTTTGAAATCTAAATATATCTTTTGATCTTTGTTCGTATACCGGTAAAAAATTTGTTTCTTTTACTTAGACTTTATAATAAAAGTAGATTTCAATTATTCATTATTCATCCCTGGTTTCAGAGCCTCCACTGAAAAGCATATCTTATATTGATTATCCATTACTTCTATTGCAGTTTATTGATTTCCTTATTTCCTTTCCTTACTAGGCTATTTTTCTCCTGTTGGCGCATTTGAGCTCATAGAATTCAACAGGGAAAATAGTCCATTGAGGAATGGAAATAAGGAAGCAGATTGAATAGCGTGCCTGAGTGTACCGTCAAGCATGAGAACTCTATCCCAGAGGACGCCCCTTTCGCATCCTTAGCCTAAGGGCCACAAAGGGTCTTAATCAGGCAGTGATTTTGCCCCCAAACTTTCATCTTGAAGATCTGAATTCTCATAAACCCTGGCATTGATGCCTTGTTTGGATGTAGCATAACTTCCCCCATCATGCAAAAAGTTAGTTATCGCAGTCGTAGGATAAGACTGATTGCGTTAACAATATCATTTTGAAAAATAGTGGAATGATATCACGACGGATGCAACCCTGATTCCAGCCTAAACAATCTAGATTTTAGAACTTTTTTTCTCCATTCTAAATCTGTTTTAATTCTTAATACTAGTTTCGTTCTTAGCACTATCATATTTTTTTTTTTCGAAAATTTACTACATTATTCCCAAAAATTATAGATTTTAGACTTTTTTTTATCCATCGTAGATTTATATATTTACAATTTTCATTCTGTTCACAACACTATAATACTTTCTTCCGAAAAAAAAAAATCAATTTTTTTTTTTTTTTTTTTAGATAAATCTAGGATGAATAAAAAATCCATCCTAGATTTATATATTCATAACTTTTCTTCAGCTCACATTATTATTACAACTTTTTTTCTGAAATTTACTCAGTTCTTTTTTTCCAGCATTTTTGTTTCGTTCATCATCTTGTATGTCGACAAATAGTCATATCTATTGTCTTATGGCCATATTTCAAATAGCTCTTTTTCCCTTACACTAAACTTTTGTCTTAAGTTTTTTTATGACTTTCTCTGTCATTATCTTTCTTCTGCTGAGCTTTTCTGAACTCGAAACTCACCTTTTTTCATTCAGCTCTTTTCATATCTATATCTCCTTTTATCAGTCATGTAGGGATTTCAATTCTATGAGAAACTCACTTCATCTATTTTTCAAATAGATGCATTCAATAATAGACTGTTTCTTGGCTTGTTAATAAACTATATTTGTGGCGTGCCAATAGACTATTTTTCTGACTTGTTAATAAACTATATTTCTGGCTTGCCAATAGACTATTTTTCTGAGTTGTTAATAAACTATATTTCTGGCTTGCCAATAGACTATTTTTCTGGCTTGTTGATAAACTATATTTCTAGCTTTCCAATAAACTATTTTTCTGGCATGTTAATAAACTATATTTCTGGCTTACCAATATACTATTTTTTCTGGCTTCTTAATAGACTATATTTCTGGCTTGCCAATAGACTATTTATTTCTGGCTTGTTAATAAACTATATTTCTTGCTTTCCAATAAACTATTTTTCTGGCTTGTTAATAAACTATATTTCTGGCTTTCCAATAGACTATTTTTTTCTGGCTTGTTAATAAACTATATTTTTGGCCTGCCAATAGATTATTTTTTTTTTTCTGGCCATTCAAGAAGTCCCCAGATATTTTTCACAGTGTTATAAAGTTATCGGTAACGTCCCTGCCTGGTGATCACCAGACCAGGGTTCAATTCATACTCAAACTGGTTAGTTCCTTTAGTGTCTGCAACCTTACCATTCTTAGGAGAGCCTATAGGTTTATCTACTGAGTCATCACCAGCCATTACCTGGCTCTCCTTCGTTTTAGCTTAGATGGAGAGGGGGGTTGGGCGTTGTTCATATGTAAATATAGTCAGTTTCAAGGGCATTACCCTGTTTTCTATGGCAATGTCACGGTCCATTCCCTCGCAAATTAACAACCAAAATTGAACTTAAACGCAATTACAAGCTTATTTCAAACCCACACTGAAAGTTAAAAACAACGATAAGCATATTTTTCACCCATAGTTGAAGTTAAAAGCAACTGCAAGCATAATTTGCACCCAACCTTGAATTTAAAATCAACTGCAAGCATAAATTGCACCCATCCTTGAAGTTAAAAGCAACTGCAAGCATAATTTGCAACCAACCTTGAAGTTAAAATCAACTGCAAGCATAATTTACACCAACCTTGAAGTTAAAAGCAACTGCAGTAATAATTGGCCCCCTACCTTAAAGTTAAATGCAACTGTAAGCAAAATTTGCACCCAACCTTGCTGTTAAGAGCAACTACAAGCATGTTCTCCACCCAAACTTAAAGTTGAAAGCACCTGTAAGCATAATTTGCACCGGACCTTGAAGTTTAAAACAAATGCAAGCATAATTTGCACCAAACCTTGAAGTTAAAAGAAACTGTAAGCATTATATGCACCCAACTTTGAAGCTAAAATCAATTGCAAGCATAATTTGCACTCAGCCTTGAAGTTAAAAGAAACTGCAATCATAATTTGCACCCAACTTTGAAGTTAAAAGCAACTGCTAGCATACTTTTGCACCCAACCTTGAAGTTAAAAGCAACTGCAAGCATAATTTGCAACCAACTTTAAAGTTAAAAGCAACTGCAAGTATAATTTGCACCCAACTTTGAAGTTAAAAGCAACTGCAAGCATAATTTGCACCCAACTTTGAAGTTAAAAGCAATTGCAAGCATAATTTGCACCCAACCTTGAAGTTAAAAGTAATTACAAGAATATTCCCGACCCAAACTCAAAGTTGAAAGCCGCTGCAACCATAATTTGCACTCAACTTGAAGTTAAAAGAAACTGAAATCATAATTTGCTCCCAACTTTGAAGTTAAAAGCAACTGCTAGCATACTTTTGCACCCAACCTTGAAGTTAAAAGCAACTGCAAGCATAATTTGCAACCAACTTTAAAGTTAAAAACAACTGCAAGCATAATTTGCACCCAACCTTGAAGTTAAAAGTAACTACAACTATGTTCCCCACCCAAACTTGAAGTTCAAAGCAACTGCAAGCATACTTTGGACCAACACTTGAAGGTAAAAGCAATTACAAGAATATTTCACAACCACACTTGAAGGTAAAAAGCAATGACAAGCATGTTCCACACTTTCACTTAAAGTTAAAAGCAAATACAAGGATATTTCTTACCGATACTTGAAGTTAAAAGCAATTACAAGCATAATTGAAAATATTTTCTATATAAATTTTTCCTAATATTAACAAAACCTGTACGTTGAAGTACAACTAAAGTAAGGTAAGCTATTACAGCTGTTTATTAATAGTTACAACAAAGAAGAAAATAACTAATAAGAAAAAGTTTCTATGGTACTTTTATGAAAGGAAATGCCATCTTCGTCACACAAAACGTCAACTAATACCTACTTTTTTTTTTAATCAGAAAAGTTACAAACTGCCTTTTTTAACGACGCATTCTCATGAATGATTGTGATCTGACCTGTGTCATGTTTTCCCTTTTTTTCAATTTCAATCAAAACAATAATTCAAAAGTGAATGATTCCTCTCTAATTCAATCATTTCTAAATAAAACTGCTGTTTATATAAAAATAAAAGTGAAACCTCCGAACAATATCCGATAATAACGACTAGAAAAAGAGTCAGGCAATGGCTGCTGATGAATCAATAGCTAGACCTATAGGGTCCCCCAAACTCACCATCATTAGATCACAAGGATGGTGAGGTTGTGGTTACTAACAGAAACTATCGAGCTCATGTGTGTTTCGAACTCCCGTCCAAAAGCTTGCCAGACAGATTAGTTTTTAATTGGCTACGACATTCAGTAGTTTAAAAAAAAAATGAAACGTATTTAGGTATCACTTTAGAAAATATTATCAATTATCAATATTTAAAAAAAATGTTGTAGAGAGAGAGAGAGAGAGAGAGAGAGAGAGAGAAGGAGAGAGAGAGAGAGAGAGAGAGAGAGGAGACAGTTGGACTTCATGAGTCATACATGAAGGAATCTTATTGCTTCAGAGTTGATGAGCCGAGACCTTCATTTGATTTTTCTTTCTTTATTTCATTATATTTTAAACTATATTCGGTTATATGTCGAGGTATGATATAATTTATCCATGTATCAATTAATATATTTATCGATTACCTACCTATCTAACTATTTATCTATCAGGTAAACGAGGGAAACAGTATAACAATATTCAGTTTGATATTGACTGTGGAATTTCTCTCTCTCTCTCTCTACTCTCTCTCTCCTCTCTCTCTCTCCTCTCCTCTCATCTCTCTCTCTCTCTCTCTGACACTAAAGGACTTCACAACTGTGTCATTAAGGAACGTTCATTTGATAAAAAACATGAACCTAAATGAATATCAGCAAACAACAAAAAAAAAAAAGACAACAACAACAACAACAACCAACAACAATAACTAATAATAATAATACCTAATAATAATAATAAAAATAATAATAATAAAATAATAATAATAATAATAATAATACTAATAATAAAAATCATAATAATAATAATCATAATAATAATAATAATAATAATAATAATAATAATAATGGAAAAACACCAAATTCCGCATTTATCAAATTGGTATCCTATGCAAATGTGAGAGTTAGGAAGAATGACCCTGCTCCTCCCATACCCTTCCTCTCCACCTACCTCTCGCCCCTTTCTGATGGAGGGAGGGAATGGAATCCCAAGGGGATCCATTATACACCCCTTTCAACTCTGGCCTTTGACCTTTGCATAGTGTTATTGGTAAGCAAATAGTGGTTTTATATTCCCTAATAGATATCCACATGACTGCCGATATTACATCAACAATAACAACAACAACAACAACAACATTCATAATGATATAATACTAATATCTTCTTAGGTACCTTCTTAACTACAGCGCTCCTGAAATGTTTACAAATTCGCATATCATCAAGAAATGCAAATGAGGTTCTCTCTTTCCAATCAGGATTATGCAAATGAACCTTTTCCCGTAAAGAGATTCCTTGGTGTAGTCTCCTCTATTTTCCCAAATAATATTTCTGAAGAAATGGATGTGTCATATACAATATAAAATTAATTTATCTTAGCTGGTTATTTTGCAATTAAATAATGTCGGTGTTGTGGCTATTCTATTAAAAAATTAGAACGTTTAGAGATTCACACAATCTACCCTATATAATAAAGGGGAAGTGTCATATCCCTGGAAGAGGGTGTCTATAACCCAAGAGGTACACTCGGAAACCACACTCTCCCATAAAGTGCCGACACTGCTGGGTTCTAGTTAGGAAAGGAGGAGGGGATTGGAAAGGATTGAATATGTGTGTAGTAACCATCTATCTAAATATTCAGACGTCGTTTTTGACGGTTCGGGAAGACTACGATAGTGACTAGTATATATATATATATAATATATATATATAATATATATATATATATATATATATATATATATATATATATATTCAAATAAGCCATATATATTTTTGATACATTAATGTCTGGATTCTCTTAATGACCTCGGGATCAGAGCCCCAGGCGAAATCACACAAAGACAAGAGCTTGGCTCCGGCCGGGAATCGAACCCTGGTCGGCAAGCTTGTACAGACAGGGTTCGATTCCCGGCCGGAGCCAAGCTCTTATCTTTGTGTGATTTCGCCTGGGGTTCTGATCCCGAGGTCGTTAAGAGAATCCAGACATTAATGTATCAAAAATATATATGGCTTATTTGAATATGAAAAACACGTAAAAATGTGCAAAATTTATCATATATATATATATATATATATAATATATATATATATATATACTGGTATATATAAATATATATATATATATATATATATATATATATATATATATATATATATATATATGAGAGTTCATATAAGGAAAATAGAAATATTATGTGTTTATGTATAAATTCTCTACAGTTTCGTTCGCCACTGGACCTCTTCTTAGAGCGTTTGTTATGAAAAATAAACGCTCTAAGAAGAGGTCCAGTGGCGGACGAAACTTTAGAGCATTTAAACATATACACATAATATTTTTATTTTCCTTATATGAACTATCATATATATATATATATATATATATATATATATATATATATATATATATATACACACACATATATATATATATATATATATATATATATATATATATATATATATATATATATATATATATATATATATATATATATATAGCTTATTTATTCCCTTATTTCATTTCCTCACTGGGCTATTTTTTCCGGTTGGAACCCTTTGGCTTGTAGCATCCTGCTTTTCCAACTAGGGATGAAGCTTGGATAATAATAATAATGATAATAATAATAATATCACACTATCAGACTGGAACTGCGTCCCAGTATACCTCGACAGAATTCATAATATCTGGACGTCTATATATTTGGAGAGAGAGAGAGAGAGAGAGAGAGAGAGAGAGAGAGAGAGAGAGAGAGAGAGAGAGAGAGAGAGAGTTTGTGTATGCTGTAACATGAACCAATTGATTTATCATAATGTCTGTGTAATTGAAAAATCAAACCCTCCACTTATGCAGAGGACAAGGCATTAAACTCAATTCACCTATTATAAAATCCCCGTGCAATAATAGCCACTCCGAAATCGAAAAAACTAAAATTAAAGTAAGATTAAAATCAAAGCCTCAGTGAATAATGGTCAATTTCAGTCGGTTGCTTCATCGTTGAATTACAAAATGTTGTTATTTTGACAATGTTTTTCTTTTTCATGATTTGTGCGAAGATTTTGCTGGTGACGAAACTGTTTTATTGGACTGACCTCCAAAGCAAAAGCATTAATCATATTTGAAATGGAGTGAATTTCACTTTGTTGGGTAACATGCTGTTGGGTACAGTTCTGAGAATTAAATTTTAGATTTACGAACAGTTGAAGTTAGTTGCTATACATTATTATTATTATTATTATTATTATTATTATTATTATTATTATTATTATTATTATTTTTATTATTATTATTATTACTAGCTAAGCTACAACCGTAGATGGAAAAGCAGGATGCTATAAGCCCAAGGGCTCCAACTGGTAAAAGGACTCAGGGAGAAATGGAAATAAGGAAACAGATAGAATAGTGTGCCCGAGTGTACCGTCAAGCAAGAGAACTCTACCCCAAGACAGTGAAAGAAAATGGTACAAAGGCTATGGTACTACCCAAGACTAGAGAACAATGGTTTGATTTTGGAGTATCCTTCTCCTGGAAGAGCTGCTTACCATACCTAAAGAGTCTCTTACCAAGAGGAAAGTAGCCAATGAAGAATTACAATCCAGTAGTTAACAATAGGCAATATGTAAAGAAACAGGTAATTAAGGGAGAACTGGAGTTTTTTCAATCAAAGGAAGAATTTATGTATG
>NC_090756.1:47053856-47063856 GCF_036898095.1 Palaemon carinicauda | reverse complement strand
TATATATGCATTAGTATATATAGAGTTTTCTCACACAAGGAGATAAGGTTGTTGGTGAACGTTTTTTGTTATCTCTAAGATAACAATGATCATTTGTCCTCTGAGATTTCATTTCCCCCCCCCTCTCTCTCTCTCTCTCTCTCTCTCTCTCTCTCTCTCTCTCTCTCTCTCTCTCTCTGGATGCCATACAGTACTCGTGACGTCAATTGGGGACTTTAGTTAATCGGGTACAAAGGGGAACTTAAACATGAGTGAGTTTACAAGAAACTGGGTCAATCAACGTAGCCTTCATAATAATAATAATAATAATAATAATAATAATAATAATAATATATACGCAGATAACAACAAATACAGGGGTTTCTAGTCCACTGTAAAAAGAAAATCGTCAGACATGTCCTTACTCATGACTGAGGTTTGTCCAGTTTTCATAACCAACCTAGCCGGTAGGGATTGGTGATGGTGGAAGATTTTCCTTTGATCGCTCGCAGCAAACCATCCCAGTGTGGGTAGGTCTGAGTGGTACAGCTTTGCTGATCATGGTGATACACAAACCCTTTCACCACGTTAAGGAATCTCTCTCTCTCTCTCTCTCTCTCTCTCTCTCTCTCTCTCTCTCTCTCTCTCTCTCTCTCTATCAGGAGGGTACACTACAGGAATCACGTTCTCTCGCAATCAGGGCAAGCAATCATTGTTCCACAACACAAACAGAACTCCTGGGAATCGCTGCCACACTTACTATTGCCAAGAATGAGTTAGGTGGTGACACTATTGTCTCTGATAGTATGTCGGTTTTGCAGTCTATTGTGTCAGAGTCATCCGGAAGTAATAAGTTAGTAAATAGAATTCGAATACTTTTATGTAAATTTGAACAGAAAAATAGAATTGTCCATTTTATTTGGACCCCATCTCATTGTAACTTGACATGGAATGATCAAGCAGATTTATTAGCAAAGCAAGGCTGGGTTGTAAAGAAAATGTTAACTACAATTTCCCTCCATTTATGAAAGTTTGAAAAATAAAATAGAAAAACAACAACGTCATCGAGATATAGAATATCTGAAGGGAGTATACCTGGAAAATGCATCGTTCCGCAATTATATGAATATCACTAAGGGGTCAGAGCCGTAAGGAGTGGTTTACATACTAGAAAACATCAAACAAGCTATAGCAGATTGCGTTTAGGATATAAGTATTTGTGGGAGGTGACAAATGATAGAAATTCCAACATAAGAAACTGTCGTTTGTGTAAGTTATCTGATGGGCACAGGTTACATCATTATATTAAAGAATGCAATGAAATTGAACGTTTTAGAAACAACTTTGTCATTCCATGTTATTCTCGGCCATTTCTTGGATCCTAGGGTGTTTTAGGAAGTTAAGAAATATCACCCAAATTTTGCAAATGCTTCCTAGCTTGCCATATTTTTATTATTATTATTATTATTATCATTATTATTATTATTATTATTATTATTATTATTATTATTATTATTATTGTTGTTGTTGTTGTTATTAATGTCATTATTATTATTATTTGTCTTTAAGCAAAGGGAATAATACTTGTTAAGGCAAACTTTCCGATACAAGCCTGCTAGGGGGTGCGCCATTTGTGTTCTGCTGTATATGTGTGCATGTATATACATTGTATGTATGTATGATATTGAACGCAATAAACTTATTAAATCAATCAAATCTGTGTGTGTGCATATATATATATATATATATATATATATATATATATATATATATATATATATATATATATATATATATATATATATATCTATCTATATATATATATATATATATATATATATATATATATATATATGTGTGTGTGTGTGTGCGTGTGTGTGTGTGTGTGTGCGTATGTATATGTTTATAAATATATACATTATCATCATCTCTTTCTACACCTATTGACGCAAAGGGCCTCGGTAAGGTTTCGCCAGTCGTCTCTTATCTTGAGCTTATAAATAAATACTTCGCTATTCTTCATCGCCTATTTTACACTTTATAGTCCTCAGCCATGTAGGCCTGGGTTCTTCCAACTCTTCTAGTACCTTGTGGCGCCTAGTTAAAGGTTTGGTGAACTAATCTCTATTGGTAAATGCGAAGAGCATGCCCAAACCATCTCCATTATGCTGATTTAACCCAAAACTGAGTAAAAAAAAAGAAAGAAACAGTTAACACTTCTCAATATTGGGACACAAACAGAATCAAATTAAAACTCTCTCTCTCTCTCTCTCTCTCTCTCTCTCTCTCTCTCTCTCTCTCTCTCTCTCTCTCTCTCTCTCTCAGTAACTTGAATCAATGTCATTTCTATTTGTAGTTGCTATTTTTTTTCCTGTTTCGATGTCATTCAATGAAGAGAGAGAGAGAGAGAGAGAGAGAGAGAGAGAGAGAGAGAGAGAGATCCTTGTCACATATCAGTATACATAATGTATACATCATCGATATGGAACGAGTAAAATAATGATTTTATTAGTTCTGCTCTGGAGACACCCACTCTAAGGGTAAGAGAGAGAGAGAGAGAGAGAGAGAGAGAGAGAGAGAGAGAGAGAGAGAGAGATGGGGCTAAAACCGAGTAACAGATTCACTTCAATTTATAATGAATTTAATTGGATATATTTTTTTTTTTTAAACATTCTTATCATAGCAATTATTAATAATTCAAAACATTGTTTTAATACCACCGTTTCTACTAATCACTATCACGATCCAAATCTGTATAACCATAATTTCCCTGTACTAATTTACTTAGCCTTTCATAGATTTCACTAGAAAAATTACATAGGGTGGCACTAAATATCAGTTAATATCTCCTCCTTATGTACCATTTCCTCTTCTTCTTGCGAATAGGTAAAGGCGGGAAAACTGAAAGATAATCTGGGAAAACGTCCTTTTAAATTTGTACTGTAACGGTCAGTTGTGTTGGCGCCCGGATGTACACTTTTCCTGGTTAAAATAACCCACCGTTAAACCTGCCTGACACTTGCGCGCATTTTTGCCACGCACTGGCACGCATTGATGCGCGCCAGTGTGTGCCACTTTGTGGCACGCACTGGTGTTTTTCGCGCACTGTTCACGACCAGTTCACTCCAGTTCGCGCTTCGTTCACGCGACGTTCACGCGACGTTCACGCGATGGCACGAATTGGCACGCGTAGTTCGCGCATCGTTCACGACACGTTCACGCGAGTTCACTCATCATTCCGCATCGTTTCCGCATCGTTCACGCCAGTTCACGCCAGTTCACGAATTGGCCACCCCATATAAAAACGGGGCCTCTCCAACCCGAGGGCATTCTTGGATTGGCTTCAGACGAGACAACATGCTTACTGTCAGAGACACCATTGCATTGAGGAGGAGATACCTATACCTGGCAGCTGCTGTAGCATTTGTTGGAGTGCATCAGAAAAGGCTGGCAAAGGAAAAAGAGAAACAAAAGCCAACCCTACCTCGAAGAAAGATACAAAGGAAAGTGTGGGTCAGGGAATGGTTAACCAGAAGGCACTCGTTTGGACACTATGACAGTCTATTGACTGAACTCCACAAGGAAGATCCAAAGGGCTACAAAAATTACCTCAAAATCACACCTGACCTGTTTCAATAGATGGTTGAGAAGTTAACCCCGCACCTCCTGAAGCAGTCCACCTTCATGAGGGAACCGCTTCAAGTTGGACTCAAGCTTGCTGTCACCCTCCGCTTTTCAGCCACTGGAAATTCCTATCAAAGTCTACAGTACAGCTTCAGGGTTGAAGCAAGTACCATCAGCAAGTTAATACCAGAGGTGTGTAAGGTCATCATCGCTGCCTACAAGGACGAAGTGCTGCGTTGCCCCAAAACTGAAGAGGCCTGGAAGGAAGTTGCTGCCAGAATCAGCTCCAGATGGAATAACCACAACTGTCTGGGGGCTCTGGATGGAAAGCACATTGCCATAAAGAAGCCACCCAATGCTGGCTCTTACTACTACAACTACAAGGGCTTCCACAGCATTGTACTGATGGCAGTCGCAGATGCTTCCTACAGGTTCCTCTATGTGGATGTTGGGGCAGAGGGTGGTGCGTCGGATGGAGGAACATGGAGCAACTGTTCTCTGCATGATGCTGTAGAAGACAACAGAGCTGGAGTGCCTCAACCAGAACCACTCCCTAATGATGACCACCCAGTGCCCTATCACTTCGTTGGGGATGACGCCTTTGCTCTACGAACCTGGATGATGAAACCATTCTCCCATAGGTCACAAGTCCTACGAGAACGCATATATAGCTACAGGTTGTCTCGTACCCGACATGTCGTTGAGAATGCCTTTGGAATTTTAAGTCAAAGGTTCCGTTGCTTCTTGACGACGATGCAGCAGAAGCCCAGCACCATCAACCTGATCACTATGTGTGCCTGTGTCCTGCACAACCTCGTCCTCATTAAATACCCAGGTGCTTTGTCAGAAGTGGACTACGAAGATCCGGACACACATGCTCTGATCCCTGGTGCATGGCGGAATGAGCAAAACCTGCAGGGGCTGATGACTCTACCCGGCCATCATATCCAGAAGGATGCAAAGGATCAGCGAGACTACCTTTCACATTACTACATGTCCCCTGCTGGTGCTGTCCCTTGGCAAGAAAAAATTGTAGTACCTCCATGAGCTGTATAGTTGTTCCATTTTGTAAATAAAAGAAACTTATATTTTTCGTTTGTATTTTTTGTGGCCCTTTATTTTAGTTTCAATAAGAAAGCATTTGATTTACATATAAATAGCAGACATAAAATATGTACAACTATTAAGAAAGCATTTTATTTTTACATTCAAACAGCAAACTTAAAAATTTCTTGGGTTTATTTTTCATTTAATTTTTATTTAAAACAAAAAATGTGCATCTTGATTGGTAATAGATGAAAATAAGTGTGTGCATGAATTAAGACATCATTTCATTTTTACATGAAAACAGCAAACTTAAAAATTTCTAGGGTTTATTTTTCATTTCATTTTTATTTAAAACAAAAATGTGCATCTTGATTGGTAATAGATGAAAATAAGTGTGTGCATGAAATAAGACATCATTTAATTTTAACATGAAAACAGCAAACTTAAAAAAATTTGCCAATAGCGACAATACGTTGACAAAGGCAGGATCGTTACCTCGATCGTGTCGAAATCCCCGAGCTAACAATATAAACATTTTATGCGGAGCTAAATAGCTAAATTATTAAAGCAAAACAAAGTGGGAACGTCGCTCTAGCAAACTAAATGACCCATAAGAGCGAGCAATAGCATCCTGGATGCCTCCGGTAGGCAACAGCTCTTGTTTACGTTAATATCACTTTTGATTTCATTCAAAATGACAAGAGCTTACATTTATACATAGTAAAGATAATACTCAACTTTCCAATTTTTTTTTCACATTAAGACAGCAAATATAAAAACATATTAGGTTTATTTTTCTTTCATTTTCATTAATTTTTTCGTTTCCTTTTTGTTTCTCTTCATTATAAAGATAAAAATAGTTTGAAATAAGATATCATTTTTTTTCCACATTAAGACAGCAAATATAAATTTTTGGGGGGGTTTATTTTTCTTCCCTTTTATCATTTTTTACTTTACTGTTTCTTTCTTTGTATTTTAAGGAAATAGACGAAAAGTGTTTGGAAATATATAAATATTTTATTTACATTAAAACAACATATATATACAAGTATCACACTTCAATTATGTGCAAATATTTTACACTATTTAAATTTCCTTTACCTTGACTGGTGGGGTATCAAGCTCCTTGGACGAGTAGAGGGGTGAGGGTGTCATGGCTTCATCAAGGTTGCTGTCGATGGTCCCCGAGGTCAGGACAGGGAAGGTCAATGGACTTTTGAATGCCGCCGACAGCGACGTTAATGAAGGTGCTGGTGAAGGAGCCTGGACAAGGGTGGGTGACGACACTGGCACTGATGGCGAGGTCACCTGGACAGGGGTGGAAGACAGTGGAGTTGGCATCCCTGGGTGCCACTCCGTGGTACGGGGCAAGGAAGAAGGGCTTGACTGCGGCACCCAGTTATGACTGGCTGGACGATGCTGCTACTGCTGCTCTGGCTGTGCATGTGAGGGTCCTGGTTGAGGGGACTGCCAAGGTTGCTCCTGGTGAGGGGGTTGCCAAGGTGACTGCTGGTGAGGGGGTTGCCAAGGTGACTGCTGGTGAGGGGATTGCCAAGGTGACTGCTGGTGAGCGGGCTGCCAAGTTGACTGCTGCTGAGGGGGCTGCCAAGGTGACTGTTGCTGAGGGGGTTGCTGATGCACAGGGGGCTGTAAAGGTTGCTGTTGCTGTGGGCCTGCCCAGGTCACTGAGGATTGTTGCTGTGCCTGCTGGAAGACCTGAGTCTCGTCCCTGTAACGTTGTGTGAGATTGAGGCACTCTATTTGGAATTCGTGCCATCGGTGTACTGGGATAGCACGCATGTAGCCTTCCAGCAGGCACGCAAAATCGTGCACAATCTTGTGCTGGCCCATAAACGTTGGGGTTGACGATTCAGCTTTCGACACAAGCTGAAACATAAAAAATATTATAAAAATATATTATATATTATATATATGTATATATATAACAAACATTGTAACAATTTAGTACAGCATTTTAATGCAACAGATAGCATATGTCAAAAAAAAATTAATACTCACATTCCTCAATATATTGCTGAAATCCTTCTCCGACACATAGGTGTCGCTGTGAGAGGTGTCAAGTGTTCGGCAGGACCCCTTCCCCTTGTCCTTCCTGGTGGTGGTAGATGCCTGGCTGCGAGACCCCGTCGACCTCACGTCATCGTCGACATCGCTGGCTGTCGTGGCACCTCCTTCGGAGCCACGAAACTCCTCACTGGCGACTGTCTCTCCCCAGACGATGTGCTGTATGAGGAACGACCAAGTGTCCATGAGGAAGTCATCACGGCCACTCCTTTGGGCCTGGCCAGCTCCCCTCTTCTTCTCCTTCTTCATAATTTTGCCAACCCTCGTCCTCAAGTTTTCGTAGCGTTTTTTGCACTGGGCAGCAGTGGCAGGAGGTTCCAGCTGGCTTCCTATATATGCCCACCTGCTGTCCTTCAACACCTTGTTTATCCACTCCTTGTGTTTCTTGTCAAAGAGCATGGGGTTCTCCTTGACAAGGTCGGCCAACGTAGTCTCCGTGTCTTCCGTCCACTGGTAGTCAGGGATGTCCTTCTTAGACACCCAAACCCGCTTCTTCTTTAAATCGTCATCACTGGATACCTGGCTCTGGCTTGTATCCTGCTGTGTCTCCGGGATGACCATATCGAGACTTGAAAATGATGAATGAGGAGAATCTCGATCTGCAGTCTCCTCTATCACGTCCATTTTCCTCCCCCTTCCCTTTGGCTGCTTCAGTTTAGGCATGTTGTCTCCTCACTGTCGAACTCTGGAATGGCTAGGAGTGTCCTCGGACCTCAATTTATATACCCCCTAATCCCCTTAATCACACGAGAGCTCCACCCCCTGATAATCCCACGAGAGCTCCACCCCCTGATAATCCCACGAGAGCTCCACTGGCGGAGTAGGAGGGCACTAGCGTGAGTAGGCGGGCACTAGCGTGAACCGGCGGGAACTGGAGTGAACTGGAGTGAACGATGCGGGAACTGGTGTGAACTGGAGTGAACGATGCGGGAACTGGAGTGAACGATGCGCGAACTAGCGTGAACAGTGCGAGACAATGCGGGAGTACAATGCGTGATAATGTCAGTTGGAAGGCTACGATGCGGGAACTGGCGTGAACTGGAGTGAACAGTGCGGGAACTGGAGTGAACGATGCGTGAACTGGCGTGCACGATGCGTGGAAGGGGAAGCATGGCACGCATTGGTACGCTCTGGCACGCCAGTTGCCGCACTGTTCACTCCAGTTCACTCCAGTTGGCGCATCGTTCACGACTATTTCACGGCCATTTAGTGCGTGCCAATGCGTGCCACAAACTTTAAACATTTCAAAGTTTTGGGCCCGCATGGCACGCATTGGTACACTCTGGCACGCGAGTTCCCGCACCGTTCACGACATTTTCACGGCTCGTTCACGCGTGTTCGCGCATCAATGCGTGCCAGTGCGTGCCATGAATGCGTGCAAGTGTCAGGCAGGCTTTTCTCTCACCAATAGTTTCTTCTATATTATGCCACTGTGACTCCATTTACTGTTGGTATTGAAGCCATCGGCCTAACAACAGACTTTATTTCATGTTTATTTTTTTCTATCTATCGATTTGAATTGATATGTTTTCTAAAAAGGTATTAAAATTATGGTATCGTTTTATTAAACAGTCAACTCTAAAGCATCGTATTGCCTTCTCCCTAAGAACAAAGTCTCTTGCACGACTAAACTAAGGAACATAGTCTCTGACAGTGCTTCCCGTGATCCGGCCTTGATAGTGTCATAATCGTTTGTGTTTGTGTTTTGTTTTGTGCTCCGATGTTTACAACTGGCTGGAATTCGGACAGCAAATAGCGACCGATTCAATGCGAGGTTCCCGAATAGTGATTTGCATAATGCAATCAAGAATTGGAGTCCCAAAGAAGGTGACTTTTCAACCAGATAAACATTGTTCGTTTTGTGATGAGGATGAACCGCTTAAAAACGAGATGGAAAGAGAGAGGTATTGTTCACTTGTTTTTGTTGCAGTGTTTATATATATATATATATATATATATATATATATATATATATATATATATATATATATATATATATATATATATATATATATATATATCCCTCTCTGAGTGGGGATACCTTATAGTGAATGGGTTTGAGTATCACCATGATCAGCAAAGCTGTACGATGATTTGCTGTGAGTGGTCAGACAAAAATCTCCTACCCTCACCAATCCACAGGGGCCATCATGATGATGAAAACCGGTCAAACCCAAAAACATTAATTGACATATCTGAGGCCTTTGACCTGCAGTGGACTATAAACTGCTACATTTATTATTATTATTATTATTATTATTATTATTATTATTATTATTATTATTATTATTATGAACAATTAAGCCACAACCCTAGTTGGAAAAGCACAATGCTATGAGCCCAGGGGCTCCAACAAGGAAAATATCCCAGTGAGGAAAGGAAACAGGGAAAAAATAAATTTTTAAGAAGTTACAACATTAAAATAAGTATCTCGTTTATAAACTATAAACACTTAAACAAAGCAAGAGGAAGAGAAATAAGATAGAATAGTGTGGCCGAGTGTACTCTCAAATAAGAGAACTCTAAACCAAAATAAGTTGTATTCCTCTGTATTTACTTGGCATAAGAATAATTCCCTCTCCACCTGGATAACCGTTTGTTAAATTTGTAACATTTGGTCATTGATGATAGTTTGTTTAATTAATATTGTTTAGCTTTTAATTTAATCAGAAGAATACTGTCCCAAGATAGAATAAATTCGATTGAAAAAAGCTTTAACGTATCAGTATTATTCATCTTAAAAATAATCCTGTCATGAAAATTGTTACAATCTACAATTTAAAGGGTTTAAAGGTCGCCCATGAACGGCAGAGGGAAGAGACAGTGATAATACCCCAGACTCTCATCCTATTTTCCCAGTGTCTCGGGTTAGATTTCTCTTGAAGGTACACTTAGAGACGCTATTCAATTTCATCATTTCCTTTCCTCACTGGGCTATATTTCCTTGTTGGGACCCTTGGGTTTATAGCATCCTGCTTTTCCAGGATAATAAAAATAATAATAATAATAATAATAATACAGATATTGACTTGCCATGCAGACCTTGTACTCCCAGGAGAGAGAGAGAGAGAGAGAGAGAGAGAGAGAGAGAGAGAGAGAGAGAGAGAGAGAGAGAGAGAGATGAAAACTTCAAATAACCTTATCAACGTTGATAATTACATTTCCACGCAAAGCTGAAGATTACATTTTACTCACAAGTGAATTAATGTCATTATATTTTGTAATTAGCCAGAAATAATGAATTATTAATAGGCACGAAGGATTA
>NC_090756.1:47048856-47051356 GCF_036898095.1 Palaemon carinicauda | reverse complement strand
CTCAACGAAAAGGTTATTTTTAACGGCACTTTTTACATGGATAAGAAACTCTTCGTTCGAGATTATAACATAAAAAATGTCGAAACTTTGTTGTTTAAATGAAAGTAGCATTAAGATCGAAAATTATTATTATTATTATTATTATTATTATTATTATTATTAGTAGTAGTAGTAGTAGTAGTAGTAGTAGTACAGACAGATTTGCATCACCGAGTGCTGTAAGGTAAGATAGTAAGATATTCAAGGGGATTAGAGGGCCCATATAGACCTCAGGTTTCTGCCTAGCTAAAAGAATAGGGATTATTAGTCAAGAGAGTATTGGGTATTAATTAGAATATTATAAGTAACACATAAGAGTGTAATTAAGTTGTCTGATTATGCAAAACATCCTTAAGCATCTCCTGGAAATCTAGAATGGCTAATGATATGGCAGACATCTTTATACTCCATCTTGAAAAATTAATTGCTATATTATTAGTTTGATAAAATGGTAACCTTTTGAAATGTACTTTCTACAATATACTGTTAATCGATGGTTTACTTTGTTAAACAGCTGTTGCTACTCTATACCATTTCATCTAAGGATAAATTTTTCAAGGGGTTTTGCTATAGTTTCTCATTTGATTTTTCTATTAGTTTTTTCATTTAATTTTATACATGTAGTATCGCATTTGATCAGAGTCTAACCTTTTAAAGAATAGTTGCTTTTAGATTAATATTTCAGAGGACAGTTGCTACAATGTACATTTGATCAAAGAGTAGTATATTTCATTTTTATTTTGCGTTAATAATAATTCATGTTTTCGTCAAATAAAGATTTCTTGTGTAGGCTGATTTTATCTGAGACCCAGCCAATGTTTTATACAGCTCTTCGGTTTTCTTCATTTTGAGAGAGAGAGAGAGAGAGAGAGAGAGAGAGAGAGAGAGAGAGAGAGAGAGAGAGAGAGAGAGAGAGAGAGAGAGAGAGAGAGAGATTCATCCATTTGCCTAGTCAAGACAGATCTCATTTCCGGGAAAGAATAACATTGCCTTAAGATTCGTGAATTTCACAGGTCAAGGGCTAAGTAAGAGCTTTCTAACAGCTGCTCTGTAGAGTTTGATAAAATTATTTCATATTCTTATAGCGAAATAATTTCTAATATATGAAGATATTTCTCTACAAAAACTACAGCAGTTTTAAAATACATTATAAATTTATAAATGAGAAGCAGTTGAAGGAGGAATGGTAAAAACTCATCTAAATATAAATTCATCTCTAATCTAAAAATTAACCAAAAAATTTTTTTAGCAAAAAGAAACGTAACAGAACAATTGAAATTAAGAAATTTGACTCAAACGAAAAGGAAACTTGTATCAAATGGGAAATATTTTTTGCTTACAAAATTCAAAGGGAATTTTGGGCAATAGGTTCTTTTGGAAGCGTCCATGCTTGGCGATCACCAAACTGGGGTTCGAGTCCGGCTCAAGCTCGATAGTTTCTTGTAGTGTCTGCAACCTCACCATCCTTGTGAGCTAAGGATTAGAGGTGGTGGTTGGGGGAGCCTATGGATCTACCTGCTGAGTCATCAGCAGCCATTGCCTGGCCCTTTATGGTCCTAGCCGTGAACGGACAATTGCCAGTCGGACAATTGCCAGTATGGACGATTGCCAGCCGGAAAATTGCCATTGATATATTATTATTGAATTGTTTTCTATTTTTTTTTTTTATTGGTCATTGCTTTCTTTTTATGTTTGATAAGTTACATAGCCTTTGCCCAAACTCTGTCAAGCACAGATTAAATAGAGGAAAAAAAGGTAAATCAAATTTATCGAAAATAGTTTAAGAAACATTTATTTACAAAGCACATCTATAAAACCTTTATCATACTTTAGGAAATATGTACATTATAACCAAAAGATTTAAGAATGGTGATTTAATCGTCAGGATTATAGCGGCTGACTATCTGCTCTAAACGCTTTTTGATCTTCTTATATTTTGTGTTTGTAGGTGTCTCATCTCCTCTTTCCTTTTGAATCACTTTTGTTTGCGACAAAACTTCCTCTTTCATGACACGATCTATAAGTATCCAAATATGAGGGTGTTGTTCAGCATTATTTGATAAAGGACTGTGGAATCCTTCGAGACTGTTGTTCGTTCGTGCCATACACATTTGAGTTCTTACGTGCATATTCCAAATCGAAATTGGAAATAATGGAATGGCTCTTCTACGGTTTCCGCCTCTTTCTCCCATCACTCCTATTTAAGTAACTTCAAAATAAACGAGAAATTCTTCAGGGATATTTTCGTCCTCGGAAAGTTCCTCAAAACCTGTTGGAACATCTTCTATTGGTAAAAAGGCAAGAGAAGAGAAATGTCGTATCTTGAGACAAAATTCGTTATCATTATGGTATCGAACCTTAAACCCTAACTCAACAATTTTCCTGTCATTCGCTTGGCAGAAATGGAAGAAATATCCACTCACAATAGCGTCAGGAAAAATACCTTTAATTCCGTTAAAAG
>NC_090756.1:47021564-47029064 GCF_036898095.1 Palaemon carinicauda | reverse complement strand
CATATAAAATCATCTGACAAACGAATCTGTCAAACTTTTGATATTTGTAAGGATTTATCGTTTCTTATGACGTTATATTTATCATATAAAGGAATAGTGCATATTTGCTATATACTTAGCACATTATATAATATATATTTATTTATGTATATATATATATATATATATATATATATATATATATATATATATATATATATATATATATATATATATATATATATATATATATATATATATATATATATACAATATATATATATATATATATATATATATATATATATATATATATATATATATATATATATATATATACAGTATATATATATGTATATATATATATATATATATATATATATATATATATATATATATATATATATATATATATATATATATGTATATATATATATATATATATATATATATATATATATATATATATATATATATATATATATATGTATGTATATATACAGTATATATATATATATATATATATATATATATATATATATATATATATATATATATATATATATATATATATATATATATATATATATATATATATATATATTGGTGTGCTACTGTCTTAAGCACACATTTGAGTATGAGTTGTTTTCAGATGTATTTAAATGGTTTATTGAACACATCTTAGTGGTTTTTAAGTTTTATTGTATATAAACAACTGAGTTAAACATCTCCATCACTGGAGGAAGCTGTGTTGGTCCACATGACCAATTCTGGTGAAGTTTTGATATGAACTGAACAAATTACTGATATCCCAAAAATCGTACACTTGCTTTAATTTGGATAAGTGACGGAATCGGAAGACACCTGCATCCGGTGACGTCACAAACTTTCACACGAAGAGTTAATGTGTTGACACTAAGAAAGAATGACAACTTAGCATCTTACATCCTGTACACAATTTGAGTTGACCATAGCAAATCTCACGGCCAGCTCTTCCAACCAACATGACATATTACGTCATTTGTTTTAAACATGTAATATTACTATTCTAAATATTACATAAGCTCGGCCAGCTATCTCAATTTTTTTACAAAAATTTAACAACAAGCCGAAACATGGTTATTAGGTGTGACTGGACATACGTATCATTCATTGTCCAAAACTAGCTATATCCAACTGAGGACGAATGTCCAAATAGGCACATCAAAATTAATAACAATAATGCATACAAAAAAGATATTACCAAAGCAAAAAGAAAAATGCATGATAAAACCAAGATCACATATATGGTACATTGCTAGCAAATGATTACATGGTACTAAAAAACAAAACAAATTCTGACTTACAAATGATTCGGTAACTTGATAAAGAATAATTGTTACCTTTGTCAGAAACAAGATACTCAATTTTTAGTGCACAAATACGAATTCCTGGTACGTACACGTACCACGGATTCGTACATATATATATATATATATTTATATATAGGGCTGATACATTTTATTAGATGCCCATAGATTCTGTTATATATCTTATATATTTTTTTTTTTTTTTTTTTTTTTTTCTCTTTTCTTTTTTAACATTCCGGCTTATATATTTTTATTAGATGCCGAGAGAAAAAAATGATTTATATCCTTTTTTATTTTATTTATTTTTTTAAATGTTATTTTAAATGTATTTTTAACAATGCAAATGTAGAGAATTTCTTTAATTACATATTACTAGCGTACTAATCAGCTTTTCATACAAACATCATCCTGACAAATTACTCCCTTAGCGAATGAGGTGGCCACTCATACAGCTTTGAACTGGATCAGGTAAGGGGTATTGTCAGGGCTATTCAACCCCTTCCTTTGTAGCTGCTTGCTGTGCCGTAACCTACGCCAAACAAGGATGTTCACGGCGATAAAAATCAACGCCGTTACAAATAAACCTGCTAGTAATATAGGGTGAAGAATCTCTTTGTAAGTCGGCGACAGGTGGTCCTTTTCGGTAAGTTTCATTAAGCGTTTCACCACACTTCCTTTATAGGGGAGAGGAAGTGCGGGCGTTGTAGAGGTCCACGTGAAGTTCGCGAAGTAAGCACGTTCTCTGATGATTGTCCGTAGGCCAGTCACCATGGAATTCGGGGAAGTCCCGATACAGCCATCTGCTGCGACGAAGATGTGGTTGTAGGATGTGGATCCGTCAGGGCATGATACATTGAAGCCGTCCTTGTCGTATCGTATCCACGAGCCATTATTTAGTCTGCAATTGAATTCTTTATTGTCAAAGGGATAAAGCTTATCCAGACAATTTTCACTTGTATGGGAGAGAGCACCGTCTAGCACTATACCTAACTCGCATGAATCCATCAAGTTTTTACGGAATTCAAATGAGTCAGCTGTACATATTTTTCTATCCATTGCGTCTGAACAGTGAGTTAATTGATTTAAGTCTTTAATGACCGTATATGTTTCCTTGTCTGGGGAAATCAATACGTGTCCTGTCAAACTGGATATTACTGGATTTGAGTGATCCGTCATGAAAGTCGGAAATGGTGATATCCTGTAAGATTGCCAGGCATCAGAAGAATCAAAGGGAATTGTAATCCTAACCTTGTTATTATCTACGTTTACTGTAATTAGGCTGTAATAAAATTCTAACCTATGTTCGTCTAACAAAGGAACATAGCCTAGTTTATCCCTAGTGTTCTCCAGAACCAATTTTAAGTAACATATAGGCAACAAATGGGGCGACAATACACCTTTAGTTGCTAACGTGATAGCTTCTACATAATCCTTGGATTTCTCAATGAAATGTGCAATTCTGTTATGTATGTGATCTATCTTTGAATCATAATACGTTAATGTTGCTAACAAATCCTGTACTTCCATAATTTGAACGATATTATCTGAATGTTCATTTAACAAATCCATAATTTTATTGATTGAAGCTAACTGATCCCTTAGTTCTGACATAATCAATTCATCTTTATGAGTCAAGAACTCAATTTTCTTATTTTGATTACTAATTTTAAGACGATTGGAAAGTCCTAAACCTAAACTTGCAACAGACCCAAAGATGCTTAATGCAGCATAAATGAACGGATTCCGTCTTTCTTTTTGTTCGTGTCCTACAGTCCACATCAAAAGGTCATAAGCCAAAGATCCTGTCTCTCCAGTCTTATTTTTTAAGTCATCAGATAGCATCTCTGCAACTTTTAATGTTGATCCAAGCAAACTCTTAGTAGTCAAATGAAAATGTCTCCTATGCAACTCATCCAATGATGCAGAAAACCTTGAAATGGCGGTTCTTAAGCTAGTGACATCATTCTCTTGAAGAAAAATTGCTTGCATATGCACTTCGACAATTACGTTGGTTGATGTAATAAAATGTCTTCTTGTCTTTCAACTATATTGCCATATTTAAAATATATATTCTTAGTCTTAGAACTCATCCCATACGAAAAAAATGTCTGAGCGAACAATATCACTCCCAACAACAAAAAATTCATCTTGGAAACCTGTAACGAGAAAAAATATATGTAATTACTCCTGTATTAAAAAGAAAACTTTATAGTTACAAAAATTAAAATTTTTCCTCACTTCTTTTTAATTTCTTATGTGAGACAATGGTACTATTCTCTCATCCGTGGGTTGGGCTACGTTTTGAATTCTAAACCTATTGGCCGTTAATGTTTCCAAAATGTTAAATGGGCCTTCAAACTTAGGTGTTAGTTTATAGTTGAGCCCTTTTCTGACATTGATTTGAATATAGATGTTATCACCCACGGTATATGTTTTAGTTGGTTTCGCTATTTTATCATGATTCCTTTTCATTATGATTTGTGATTCTTCTAAATTCTTTCGAAGGATATCATATCGACTTATACTTGCATTTATACATTCTTTTAAAGGATTTGATAGATTAGTTGTAGGCGTTAATACATGGAAAGGTGTTCTAACTGGGGTACCATACAATGCTTCATGCGGTGACATTTTAATTGATATATGATATGAATGATTCAGAGTACTCAGTGCCGCCGGTATTGCAATATCCCAGTTGGGGTCTGATCCCCCTAGTGTTACCCTTAATATATTTAATATCTTCCTATTTGCTCTTTCCACTAGCCCATTCGACTCTGGGTGATATATCATGGTATTGATCTTCTTTATGTTGAGGAATTCACACAATGAGATAAGAAAGTGATTATTAAATTCACCACCCGAGTCTGAGATTATCATGTGTGGAATTCCATGTTTACAAATGTAACACTCGTAAAACTTCCTAGCGCATTCAATCGCAGTTTTAGTTTTAAGCGCTATTAGTTCTGTATATCGAGTTAAAGCATCTATAATTACTAAGAGGTGCTTATTCCCTCTGTCTGACTCGTAAAATCCTGTTAACAAATCTAAATGTATTCTTTCAAAGGGTTGATTGGGAACAGGATAAGCTCCTAAGCTAACAGGTGTTTTTGTATGCCCTTTGTTTTCCTGACATGTGCGACAATTAGCTATGTGTCTTTTTATATCTGTAAGCATTGTATGCCAATAAAACAATGATTTGGCTTTCTGTGACATTAATGAGAACCCAGGGTGTCCATGTAATGGATTTGAATGCAACCAATTCAGGACAGTGGAAACAAGTGAGTTTAGTACTACTACCTGGTCGTTAGTTACATGTGGTGTATTGCGGGTTTTCCTTGTCACAGTCCTACACAGAATATTATCTTTGATTACATAATTCTGCTGCTTATACTTTATATATTCTTTTTCTTTATGATTGCCTTTCAAAGCATTTATAATTGTTTCTATTTTCTGATCTTTTCTTTGCTCAGTCTGTAACAATTCAGCACTCCAGCCTAAATCTTCTTGTTCAGATATTGTTTTTACAATAGGCATGGATGTTGATATATCTATTAATTCAGCTAAAGACTCCGTACAAGATGACACGGGGTTGCGTGATAATGCATCCGCAATGATATTTGCTTTCCCAGGTAAATACCCGATTCTTGCGCCAAAATCTTGAATGATTAAATGCCACCGAGTTCGTTTAGGGCTGTGATTGAAGCCTTTAAAGAACTCTGTTAGTGGTTTATGGTCAGTAAGAACCTTAACGGGATAACCGTAAATTATGAACTTAAAATGCACTAGCGAATTAACAATAGCTAGTCCTTCCTTGTCTATTACTGCATACTTACTTTCGGAAGTTCTCAATTTTCGAGAATAGAAAGCTATCGGGAAAAACTGTTTATCATATTGCTGAAGCAATACCCCTCCTACTCCTAAGTCTGAGGCGTCTGTTGCAATGAAGAATTCCTTACCGAAGTCAGGAAATTTTAAGATAGGAGAACTACACAGTTCATCTTTCAAAGTATTAAATGCCTGTTGATGTTGCTCAGACCATATGAAATCTACGCCCTTCTTCGTAAGATCAGTTAAAGGAGCGGCTATTATTGAATAGTTGCGTATAAAACGCCTGTAATATCCACTACAACCCAGAAATTGCTGTATTCCCTTGACATTAGTAGGTATGGGAAAATTACGTATAGCCGACACCTTATCATGGACTACTTTAAGACCTTGGCTTGACACCATGAAACCCAAATATATTAATTCTGTTTTGAAAAATTCACACTTACTAATCTTTACCCTTAAGTTATGTTGTCTTAATCTCTGTAGTACTAGTTCTAACTTACGTAAATGTTCCTCTAAGGTGTTGGAAAAGATTACAAGATCATCCATATAGGCATGCAATATATCCCCTAACAAGTCTCCAAACACTATGTTAATCATTCTTGTAAATGTTATAGGAGCACAACGTAAACCAAAAGGCATCCGTAAAAATTCACAATGTCCCCTGGCTGTGCTGAAGGCTGTGTATGGGATACTATCTTCTTCTAATGATATCTGGTGAAAGCCTTTAAGTAAGTCCAAACTGGTAAAATATTTATTCTGACCTAACAAAGACAAAATATCGTCAGTACATGGCACTGGGAATCGATCAGGGATCGTTTCCTCGTTTAGACGACGAAAGTCGACGCAGATACGCCATGTTCGATCTTTTTTCGGTACAACTATTAAAGGAAAATTATAAGGGCTATTTGATTTTCTAATGACTCCTTCCTCTAACATTTTACCTACTTCATCATTTATTTCATTCTGGAATTTCATAGGGAGTCTGTACGAGGGTACATATATAATTTTCTGTTTGTCTTTTAACCTTATTTGATGCTCGATCACATCTGTTTTTCCTAAGGATCCATCCGTAGTGGAAAAGACATCTGTATATTTATTTAAAAGTTCAAAAATTTTCTGCTGAATTTCTTCGTCCTTAATGTCCTTACTGATTTTATTTTTAATAGATCGTAAAAGGGATTCATCCGCAACTGATTGAGAGTGATTGATTTCAGCAACGGTAAGAATACGATGTTTATAAACTTCTACATCCAAGATATGTTGATTTTTGTGAATTACTAAAGTGTTATTTAAATGATTACAGACTTCGATATTACATTGCTGATGTGAGCCTACTGTATAAATAGCTTGTGTGACAGACAATCCGTTGGTTTTCAAAGTATCGGAAAGGATTAATATTTCAGATCCCGGTAGTGTTTTCTTTATTTGCACTATTAAATTCGAAGGTATGTTTGGTTCGATATATTGCGTGCAAGATGATATTACGGGTGAACGAGAATTCTGCTGGGTCGCGTATATTATTTCTTTATTAGTGAGACAAGTTATTGGTTCTTCAACGTACGTTACGGTTACATTTGTCGTCTTCTTTTTATCCAAAACTGACTTTAAAGTATTAGAAGACTTATAGAATTTCCCTTTGATATACACGCCGTGCTTTGCAGGAGCTAAGATAATGTTTTGATTTCCCATAGATGGGTATCCTATAATTACAGCTGGATACATATTAATGTTTTTCACAACAACAAATGTATCGGCAAACGTGCGATTACCGACTCTGAACTGAATATGAGTTATGCCTATGACGTTTAATTCATTATTTCCTATACCTGAAAGTCTGATTCCTGATTTTTCAATCGGAAAGTTCGAAAACAACAAATGATGCGTCTTCAAATCCATAATATTACGTGGACTACCAGAGTCAAAAAATAACGTAAAGGATTTGTATTCTAAATTTACAGCATATAAGGTTGGCCGTAACTCATTTTGGCTTATTATTGTATGAATTCGTTGCAAATCTACGGGAGCATGCACTGTTTTACTTAATTCGGCCGTGTGTTTCATAGGAAAATCTATTGTCTCACAATTATCTGATAAAACATTAAATTGATTATTCAATACTATTGATGTTGACATAAATGACCTTGACCCAACATCACTCTCTTCCCCTCTAGAGTTAACTATGTGGTATTTGCTTTGCTCTGCACATTCTGAAAATTAGGCTGACTTTGCGAGGTCTGGTTTGACGGCCCAGGCTCAGCGATATTTGAAGAAGTGTTTGTTTGTTTCGGACTCTGAACTGCATTGACATTTTGTTGTTTCTTCTTATTGTTAAAATGAGGAT
>NC_090756.1:47009064-47016564 GCF_036898095.1 Palaemon carinicauda | reverse complement strand
GTGTTTTTTAGCATAATCTCCCAGATAATTGTTTTCGTAAATATATTAGAATAAGGTTTAGATGACGAAAATCCCTCAGTGAGCATATATATATATATATATATATATATATATATATATATATATATATACTTATACACATATATATATATATATATATATATATATATATATATATATATATATACTTATACACATATATATATATATATATATATATATATATATATATATATATATATATATATATATATATATATATATATACTTATACACATACATATACACACACATGTATATATATATATATATATATATATATATATATATATATATATATATATATATATATATATATATATATATATATTTATATATATATATGCATATATATAATTATATATATATATATATATATATATATATATATATATATATATATATATATATATATATATATATATATATATATATACATAGATAACTATATATATATATATATATGTATATATATATATATATATATATATATATATATATATATATATATATATATATATATATATATATATATATATATATATATATATATATATATATATACATATATATATATATATTTATATATATAAATATATATGTATATGTATATAAATATATATAAATATATACACAAATAAAAATAAACTTAACTCGTCTCACTGAGAAGCAATCTGTTGCCCAGTCAGAAATTGGCTAAGAAGACCCTTAAGGAAATGACGCTAAGGATTTATGGTATAAGAAGAACGTCTGCAGAAATACGAAAGAAATGAGGATGTTGGCGTATCGAGGGAGATGCTGACTCAGATCCCTCAGAGTTTGCCATGAGAGAGAGAGAGAGAGAGAGAGAGAGAGAGAGAGAGAGAGAGAGAGAGAGAGAGAGAGAGAGAGAGAGAATTATAATAGCATCATCTGGCTTAGCAACGTTCTTTGAATAATGCTGTTAAGAAATTTTCAGCGCATTTTACATCAGAAATGCTAGGAAGTTTACTATTTGTTGGTTACCAATAAATATAAGAATATATTCCTCTTGATTCAGATATTCCAAAATAGGCCTATATTCTGTAGGCCTACCCGTTACGTGAACCTATTATAGAAAATCTAAATGTCATTACCTTTTCGAATCTTACAATGGTCTATTCATATTTCCCAAATATGCAATGGTTGAACAATGTTTCAAAAACAAAATCGTATTCCTTAACTCAATTTAAGACATAAAAATTTTAATTTTAACAATTCAAATACATATAATTAAACTGTTATTTTAAATGTTACCAAACAATTTATCTATATCGCCGAGAAAAACATAGTTGTTCGCCTGACTAATCTGAATCTTACTATTGTAAAATAGATATCTAAAAAGGAAAATGTACCTGTTACCTCCATTATGGCATAAATAGAATATTCAAACAATATTAAATTATATAATTAAAGGCCTACTTTACATATTATCTCATAATCTCCTGTATCAACTCGAGAACAACATAGTTGCTCGCCTGACTAAACAAAAATCTCACGATGATGTCATTAGCGTGTGTATGTGTTTGTGGTCTCTCCCGACCGCCATGTTTATAACCTCGTGGAATTCAGACAGCAAATTGTAGCCGGTTCCATTCGAATGTCCCTCACTGGAGATTTGCATGATACTGTAAAATAAAGAGTTCGATTATAATACACTTGAGGTTCTGGAAAGGCGAACTTTTAACCTTTTAGGCATATATACAATATATCTATGTATAGATTACACTCACACAGACACAGACATACACACACACACACACACACACACACACACATATATATATATATATATATATATATATATATATATATATATATATATATATATATATATATATATATATATATTTAATAATAATAATAATAATAATAATAATAATAATAATAATAATAATAACATGTCAATTTGATTAATTCACCAAACTTTCAAGCGGGTTCCACAAGGAACTAGAAGATGTGGATGACCTAAGCCTACACGACTGAGGACAATGAAACGTGAAGTAGGAGGAGTTGCATGAAGAAGTATTGAATTAAAATCTCAAGATAAAGACGACTGACGAAATTTAACCAAGGCCATTTGTGTCAATAGGAGGATATGATGATGATGATGATGAATGAATGTTTTGTAACAGTTTCGCTGAGAAGTATCCTACAAAGGCTGCAATCCTTAAGTTTGCTAAGAATTCATTATTTCTACATAATTACAAAATATAATGACATTTATTCACTTATAAGTAAAATGTAATCTTAGGCTTTGCCTTTATTAGCTCACTGAAACATCGTGCTTGGAAATGTAATTAAAACCGTTGATGAGATTATTTGAAGTTTATGATTTCATCTCTCTCTCTCTCTCTCTCTCTCTCTCTCTCTCTCTCTCTCTCTCTCTCTCTCTCTCTCTCTCTCTCTCTCTCTCTCTCCCCTGGGTATACTATATCTTCATGGCTCCTTCGTTGGAGAAGGAGGAAGCTATAAACCCAAGAGACCCAAAAAGGAAAAAATAGCCCAGTGAGAAAAGGAAATAGAGAAACATACGATAGCGTGTCTGAGTGTACCCTAAAGCAAGTGAACTATAACCCGAAATGGTGGATAAAATAGGGTCAGTCTCTAAGGCATTGTCACTGTCCCTTGCCTCTGCCGTTCATGAGCGATCTTTAAACCTTTAATTTTTAGTTTGTCACAGTTTTCATGACATGTTCATTATTAAGATGAATAACATTCATACGTCAAAGTGTTTTTCATTAAAATTAATTCTCTCTTGGGACAGTATTTGAATTTATTCTTCTAAAAGAATTAAAAGCTGAACAATATTAATTAAATAAACTATAATCAATGACTGAATGTTACAATTTTAACAATCGATTATCCAGATAGATATGGAATAATTCTTATTCGAACTAAATATAGAGGAATCTGCCAACCACAACAAATCCAGCTGTTTCTAGTCCACTGCAGGACAAAGGCCTCATATATGTCCATTAATGTCTGGGGTTTGACCATTTTCATCAACCTGATGGCCACTGCGGATTGGTGATGATGAGAGATTTTCGTCTGATCGCTCAAAGCAAGGCTTTGACTAGTACAGCTTTGCTGACCAAACACTTTCACCATAAGGTATCCCCACCCAGAAAGGGTATATATATATATATATATATATATATATATATATATATATATATATATATATATATATATATATATATATATATATATATATATATATATATATATATATATATATATATATAAATGTATATACACACACACACACGCATATATATATATATATATATATATATATATATATATATATATATATATATATATATATATATATATATATATATACATATATATATATATATATATATATATATATATATATATATATATATATATATATATATATATATATATGTGTGTGTATATATATATATATATATATATATATATATATATATATATATATATATATATATATATATATATATATATATATATATATATGTGTGTGTGTGTGTGTGTGTGTGTGTGTGTGTGTGTGTGTGTGTAAAACAGTCCTGGTTATATTTGCTATGTAACATTACATTTAGTAAATAACACAATATTTCAAATATATCTATACTTTTAATTCTTTTTTAGAACCAACATTTGTCTACAAGCGACCCCCACCCCCACCAAGGACATTAGAGAATATCATTTATTACTATCATCACGAGAATGTTTCTAATCAAATTTTCCTAATGACAGAAAGCACCAATAAAAATGAATGCTAATTATTTAAGTAAATTTTTTGCAAATAGTTGAGTAACGGAGGTAATGTACCTATAAATAATTTCCAAAATAGCCAAAGAAACAGACCAAGCGATAAACAAACGTCTAAAGCAGCAATTTCAACTCATGGAATCGAGTATAAATCAGTAAATTTAAAATGAAAAACTCGACCGAACCGCTTCGGAAAGGTAGAAATTTCAGTCGACTTGAGGGGCTACGATCGACGAAGGCTCCAGCCTCGACCCAAACACATGCAAAGTAAGTGTCATTTCCACTTAGACTCTTGGCCTAAGTCGAGCGAAGTCTGCCACTTAAAGGTGGATAATCTGGAGAGAAGTAATTGAGAGAGACCTGCAAGACAGATTAGCATTTAAATAACCTTCGTCACACGGTTTTTCTTCGGAGATATAATCCATGGTTGAGTGGAACCTTTCTGGCAAGGTGACAGAGACTTCAGGATAAGTTACCTTTCTTAAAGAACTTCAGAAGAAGTAGTATTTTCAAGGACTTCTGGATATGATGCGCTTTTTAAAGGACTTTAGAACAAATTACATCTTTCAAAAGACTGCATGATAAGGTATATTTCTTTAATGACTCGAAGCAAGATACTTTTTTTAAATGACTCCAGGATAAGTTACTTCTTTTATGGCTTCAGGATATATTACTTTGTTTACATGACTTCAGGAAAAGTTATTTTTTTAAATGACTTCAGTTCAAGTTCCTTTTTTTAAATGACCTCAACTTAAGTTACTTTTTTTTATTGACTTCAGGATTAAGGTACCTAATTATTTCATAAATATTATTTATTAATTATTATCCCTTATTCATATACTATTTCATAAACATGTTCATAATTGCTAATAATGATTTCATAATCGTTCATTAACCTCCTCCGTGCGTGTATTCAAGCATAAGGAAGAAGCGTTAAAGCAATTGTGGCACCAATTTCTTGATATTCTCTTAATAACTATAATTCATCCATCAGAAGCTGATTTTCGCATTTCGGGAGAATGTTGGATGATATTTCTGTCAACTTGGAAATGTTGGGAAAAATTATAATGACCGGGGCTGTATGGCCTATTAGTAACATCTCCGCTTGGTGATCACCTGACAGGAGAGAGAGAGAGAGAGAGAGAGAGAGAGAGAGAGAGATAATGTGAGTTTATTTAAAAAAAACATACACCATTAACAAGTTCTTGGAAAGACCACAAAAGTTAAAAGATAGTTTTACAGAACTAAAAGGTGAATATTTTTTTTATATACTTTTATTTTTCTCTCGGTTCATTTTTGGACATTCCATCATTTTCATCAGTGTTTGAACTTGTTCTTAGAACTACATCTGAAGCACTGAACCTTTTGAAGCGAGATGAAAGTTTTTTTCTGCAAAGTTTACTCGGCGCCTAAATATGAAGAAGTTTCCCGCGCACATTTTCCGGCCAGTAATAAATGGTGTCTGAAAATTCATTCTTATTACGAAGTGTTTTGTGAATAAAATAGCGGAGGTGCAGTTGTTAAGCCTGCCCTCCTAGCATCCATTTTCTACGTAATGTTATTTCTTTTGTATATCTTGCTCTCTCCTGCACTGATAGTAGCACAACCTGTTTAAGCTTGCCATCGCATATTTTACATTGCTAGAATTTTTGTGACTTTGTTGCCCTCAACTGTTTGTATATAAGCTCGTTGTCTTGTTGAATAAAGTTACTTCATTCACCTCGCCATATTGTTAATCCCTAAAGGAATTGTAGTTGGGTGCAGAAGGTAGAGATGAAAAATTGACAATCAGAGAATTTTGTTAATATCTTAAAGAGAAAACAAATAATTGATATCGTTAACGATTAGATTAATAGTTTATGGCATTATTATTTAAACTATATAATTCACTGCAGTCAATCGAAATGATTTGAAACGAAGGAAAGTATAGAATCATTTCCAAAATATTTCTTTATAATTTTTGACAAGCCTGGAAAAACCAACTTTCAAAATCTCTTTTGCTATTATTCTTTTCTTCCTCTCTGATTTATAAGTAAATTACTCATATTAAAAATTATCAGTGTGTTACGAAGAATTATCCCAAGAATAATAACTTAGTTTAAGCGTGACTAGCTTAGCGTAATTCTATAAGCGATCCTACTTAAGAAATTCACGTCTCTTATAACTTCATTGACTTTGCCAATGTTGGTTTATGAATAATAGAATTCCTTTGTATTGAAAATCCCTTATTCGAATTCTGTAAGGTAAAGGAAATTAGCAAATTAATCAGATATGTAAATCTTTTTCGAAAACTTTCAAAATTGACTTTCTTCGATATTTCTTTAAAGTCAAAGAATTTTCGATATTTAAGGAGAGAGAGAGAGAGAGAGAGAGAGAGAGAGAGAGAGAGAGGAGAGAGAAGAGAGAGAGAGAGAGAGAGAGAGAGAGAGAGAGAGAATTATTTATGGTCACCCTCTAACTAACTTACTGGCTAATATCCAAATTCATCCCCATATAGATATGAAAAAAGGAAAGAGAAATTACTATGAGGCAACCTTTGAAATCCTCTGATTTGTGACGATTCCTGTTCCAGACGCGTCTCAGGTTGGTCATGATTTCTCTTCTGAGATGAGAGAAGTCTTTCCATTGTCTCGTTTCCCAACAAAGAGAACTCCCTTTTTCCAACTTGGACAATATGACTAAGTTATCCCTGATTATTCCCTACATTCTCTCTCTCTCTCTCTCTCTCTCTCTCTCTCTCCTCTCTCTCTCTCTCTCTCTCTCTCTCTCTCTCATCTCTCTCTCCAAACGTATTTTACAGAATATTTAGGAATCCCAACTTCTTGTCTTCCTTCCACTCTGTCTTTCTGTTTTTATAAACAGAAAATCTACCTTATTATTATCAGTTGATTCTCTATCTCTTATGTATTGCTTACTTATTCATGTTTTGTATGTAACTATTTTATCTACCATCAAATATTTGTCTAATTGGTTTTAATTTTATTTTTAAATCTTCATAACTTATTTCGTTGCCCTAAACCCAGAACAAATCTGAAAATCTAAACAATACTGGAATCCACAAATGACATTTTCCTGATTATCCCTCTACAAATTATCAAAACAACGAAGAAGTCTAAATAATAAAATAGAGGACTAGAGACTGAGGAAGGTCAAACTATGACAGAGCCGGATTGGAAAATCTGGCTACTGATATTTTTTGAGAATTTTATTGATTCGAGGTTTTCTGGCATCCTGACATCTAAGGTGATTGACGCCGAACATTTTGAAGAAATGATTTTATTCATCTTTTGATGATTATGCATTTTTTCTATCAATTATAGAAACTCAAAGGCTTTATTCGTTGCAAAGGAAGGTGGAAGGTTTTCTTTATAAACTATAAAATATTTCATTTTCAGAACTCTTCATTTTATTCAGCTTTTGACTTCTTCAAATACCCTTCGTGCAGCTTTTAATTGGTGTTAGTAGCTTATTGGCAGTTGGTTCCAATATACTTCAATTTCACTTCCAAAAATTTTCAAAGGAACATCTAACTATAAATTTGTTGCCATATTATAGCTCTGTAATAGCTATGGGAACCGGAATTAAGCTTGAAAGTCTTCCAACTAAGTCTATATCCTAACAACAAGTAAATTATATTAAGGTTGTGGTGACCAATGCATTAACGTCCCCTGACTGGAA
>NC_090756.1:46994892-47008564 GCF_036898095.1 Palaemon carinicauda | reverse complement strand
GCAGTATGGTAATAACAATAATCAAAGCCGACAACAAAATATTCAAATTAATGAACGCAAAGCAAGAGTTAATGATTCTAATTCTTTATATGAATCCATGACTTCATCAGATTTAATGTATAACGGAATTATCATTCAAAACAAAAACGCACAAAAATGCAATGAAACATATATTCCGTTAAATTTTTTTGGAATATATCAAAATATGTGTGGAAGTGTTTATTGTTTAGGTATAAATAATCTAAGAAATGAAATACATGAATTTATACGGGATCATCATTTTGTTCCTCGTGGTTTATACGGGTCTATTTCGATTCAAAGAAAATATCTTGATTTACAACATTTTTGTTTAGATTTTGATTTAAAGGGCTGTGAATTTAAATTTGAAAGTAATACACTATTAAATTTAGAAGAATATATTTCATATTGTAAAAATAGAACTGGAACACCGGAATATTTTTTCATACATAATATTCGACATAAATGTAAAAAATATAACGAAAATAATCTAATCTATGAAGTTCTATATTTAATAACCGAGGGCTTAGGTATAATTAACTTTTCTATATATATACTAGGAAAGGGTAAAAGTTTTAGTAATGGATTTCATATTGAAATTCCTTCATTGATAATGAGATATCATGATTTAATTTGTCTTTATAATATGTTACACGCAGTTATAGAAAAATCATAGTTTTTTTGATCCAACAGCCAATTATAGTGTCTTCGGATCAGCAAAATATGGAGATGCTAATTTAAATGTAAATGAAATAGATTGCTCATATTTGCCTTATAGTTGCTACAAGGACGGGGCCTTTATATCTGAAAGTCCTTTAATTGTTGATTTGGATAGTGCTTTTGATTTGTTTAATATTTTTAAGCCCATATCAGAGCATACAAAAAATTTATTCCTTGAAGTTATTTCTTCATAATGATAACCTGAATTCTTCATTAGAGCACGAAGAAGAAATCATACAAAGTTTTATAGAAAATGAAAATAGATTTAGTGCACGTGAAATTGATAATGGCATTCCGGATTGGAAGAGAGAAGAAAGTGCTAATGTCTATAATAAAAATAATGCATGGAAAAAGACATTTAACCTTATTAAGGTGGCCCAACAATAAAGAAAATTTAAATTCTTCTTGGTTTTTACCAAATTGTTCAAGCTCAAGTATGCATTTGTATACCCACGTTGGATATCTCGTCGATAGAACAAATTCTAATATCCGATTTAAAATATATAAGAGCATATTTCCTAATTTTAATGTAGTGAAATTTCAAGATATACCACATTTAAATATATCAAACTATCCAATAGTTTTGAATTGTATATGTAATGACAAAGACATTACATATTATAATAATCATCAAAAAGAAAACCCATTGGAATATATTCATGTTAGAATTACTAAATTATAGTATATTAAAAGATTCTTACAATACATGTTTTTTAAATGCCATTATTGGTGATGATTTTCAAATATATGAATACAAAACCAACGAAGATTTTCTAATTACAATAAAAACAAGCCCGTATAATAATAATGTTATAAAACGCCACACCTTTCGAAAACGACTTACTCTTTCCTTATAATTTAGAACACGTTTTGCAATTATATGATCGCGAAAAACTGAGACACACAATACATTTCCTCGTGTCAATATACTTTTTATTATTAAAACAATCTGATGATTTAAAATCACATTCATTATTATTATTAGAATGGATTAAAATGATTATAACTTATAATACTCAAAATAGTAGAATTATCATTGAAGAATTTTTACAAATTTATTACCATTTAAATTACAAATATATCAGATTTCCAAACTTATTAAATTTAGATGACTCCATGAAATCTTGGGTCATCTTATGTATCAAACATCTATTGATAATTGAAAACATTATGGAAATCGAGGAGGCAATAAGTGTAATTAAAAATTATAATATATCTCAAACACAAACTTATGATGAAAGCGAATTTGATAGTGATGACAACCACAAAGGTAGTTTTAATGATGAAATAGATTCTCAAATAATCAAACATTTTAATATACCACAAACTTTTACAATCCAAGGAGCATCAAGAAATATCATTATACCCAACATTATTATTGCTGCGATATTATTAGTCAAGAATGAATCTATATTATATGAATTATTAGCAATATATCGGCCAATAATATTACTTGGCAATAGCAGTAGCTTTAATGAAGGGGGGGGCAAGGATAATAACAAAAGTATAACTAACAAAAATAAAAATAATCAAAGCAAACAAAATAACAAAACTGGAACTATTAATAATAATATAAATAATGGTAAATTGGTAATCTGGGACGAATTTAGATGGAAAAAATGTTCGATATCGTCTCTTTCTGTGGCTTCTATACCGCTCCATATACCAGAAATATATTATATCGCTAACATACGAAGTCATATATCAAATTTTATCGTTACTAAAAAGAAAAAATATAATGAAAATTTGAAGAAGAAGAAAAAGAATAATAATAATAATAATAATAAAAATAATAATAATAATAATAATAATAATAATAATAAAATTGAATATAGAATTATTGACGAAAGAAGAAAGTATAATATTTTCTAATCGTATTCATTGTACAACTAATAAAAATACTGGATCTATAATAAATCAAATTATAAGCAAAATTGAAGCTTTTTGGAATGGAAGTAAAATAAACAGCTTGCCACCAACATTTCTCAAACTTTTCGAAGACAGGTACATTTTAATTGGATTAAGTTTAAGTGGAAGCGATTCTTTTGTTCTCTTAAAACCAATACCTATGTACTATATAGATGACGAAGAAAATAATTTTTCAATCAGTTACAGTAATTATCCGAAGAATAATTCAAATAGCTATGGAAATGGGGAGAAAGAGCATGACATCATAGATGATAATTTAAATGACGTAATGGAGCATATTCCCAAATGTAAATTTTTACACAAACAATTTTTTCCCATTGTTCAGAATGTCATAAGTAATATATCAGAAGAAGAAAAAATTGAAAATTACGAAAGGCTAAAAATTTTACACGATGAAAGAAAATCCATCGATAATCATTCACAAACCGAATGTTCTTCAATTGATGATCAAATTAAACAAAGCATGGTACATGGTCATTTTTTTTGGTGATGGGGGAAATATTTTATGTTCATCAGAAATTTTAATGGCCAAAAAAAAGAAAATTTGCAAATATGTCTAAAAGAGAATTACATTTATATTTAACAAACGAATTGTGTAAAAAAAAGGAAACTATAAAGTTAATTAAACTAACCAAATATTTTATTTTGAAACAAATAGCTAATAGTTATAGTGACATGATGGATGTTGTAAAAACTATTACCTGAAAACGAAAACCACGATATTTTAAAAATGATAGATATTTATCTGAAAACTCCCCCACAAGAACAAAAAAAAAACACTGCAATATCGTATAGAGACTTTAGCTATCTGTTATGAGCGCATATCAAAAATACACCCAAGTGGATCCAGTTTTCTTAAAGATATTCCCACAGATTCTATGAATATTGTAGAATGTAATTGTTGTTTAACTTTTACTTGTATTTCATTATTACAAACATTTAGTTATGATATATCGTCCTTGATATACGTATTAAAATTGATATTACGGGCTATTTGTCATGGTGTTAGTTTGAAAAATAAACACCTTCATTTTTTTCTAGGAGAAACTAATTCAGGAAAAACTACATTTTTAAACCAAGTATTATCTGTTCTTGGCAATCATGCTGGAATTTTATCGTCACATACTATGAATCACTCTTCAACGATAGATCGATATCACGACCTTTCCAAAAGCTCAAATTTTGCAAAGTTTTGGTATATGGATGAAATTGCCAATAAACCATTTAATAGGCAATTGATTAATCAAATAACTGGTAGTTCTCGTTTATTTATTCGATCAAATTATGAATCAGGTAATAACGTTAAACTCGCATCGACCATATTAATATTTGGTAACAATAAACCTCAATTCTCAGAGCAGTGTTCAGCTTTATTATCAAGATTAAGATTCATGTCTTTTCGTTCTCGATTTGATTCTACTCTTCCCGTGAATTTTAAAATGGCTCATTTCCCCAAACTTTCATTGTATAATGATTATGATAATAAATTCCAAGTTGGAATGGCTGCATTATTTTTACACGCTATGTGTCACTGTACAATAAATTCTCCGTTATATTTATATGACTCCTTATTTGTTGGCGAATTGAAAATAACTCAAAATATACAAAAATCCACAGATATGTATTCACCCGTGACAGATATAGTTCATTTCATAATCACTTCTTGTAATTTAGAAGAAGACCCCGAATATCTAATTACACATAAACGTATATCTTATCTGTTATTATATTTGAATATACTTAAATGTATAAATATAGCATCCGTATCTGATGCCATAATATTTTTATCAAAACACTATCATACATCTCTTATTGATGATGAATTATTAATTTGTGATGATATATACAAAGACGGCCTAGAAATTCACAAAACCGCCGTTTTTCACGGACTCAAGGAAAAAAGATATAATGATAAACGACGAAAAGATTTCTGTTATAAATAAGAGGAGAATTAATAATAATGATAATACAATAGCAATATATGAAAATGATTTCAAACGAAAAAAACACGTGTAATTAAAAAATGGAGGATCAATTGGGGTTATCAACCCCACCACCTTCTTTATCACAAATCGACGAAATAGATATCATACCAACATTTCACCCATATATTCAAAATGGTGGTTATCCCTATATGAATAAAATAGATTCAAAAGATATAAATAACGTCTTTCAAAATAGAATAGCTACTTCAATTCCTACATTAAATTATGAAATTAATGATGAAATTCTTTCAAATCCAAATTCAACACCAGAAACGCAACAACAACAAGATATTATGATGGATGATAGTATAAATTTTGATAAAAGTTTTTTGTCCTCATCCCAGCCAACACCTCAAAATAATACTGATAAAATAAAATTTATTAATCCTGATACGATACAATCTTTGTTGGTATCAATTAATAGATTATTAGACACGATGGATGTTCCTCCACCCCCGGTATTCATTCCCCCCACCACTAATAATATAAAAGTTAAAAGAGAGATTGAAAAGGTTTTACCTTTTGGGTATAGTTAAATTATAACAAGGAAAAAAAATATGAATAATCACACTAAAACACAAGGACAATGAAAATAATTCGAGGTTTTTTTTTTATTTAAAAAGTTCATTTTTACACAGATCTTATGCACCTAAGTTTTTCAAAAGCAACGTCGTCGCTCGTAGCATAGATATGTATTTTGTACAAAGTATTTGTATCATCGTCTTGTTTATAATTAACACACTTAAATTTTTGGCCAGTCTTTCCACCCAAAGCTAATTCAGTTTTTGAAGCAATAATCCTATTTCCTCGGTCTACCTCATCAAAAACAAGAATCTGTTAAAACTTCTAATGCTTCTACGTGTGGGGTTGTACAATTACCAGCCGATATATTAAACACCAATATAGCGGTAGGATTCGCTCTTTCCATTAGATCGTCATTATCAATTATTTCCCTGGGTTGAGAATTTTCACAAATTTTAATTTGTAACTGATTATCATCGGAAATTAGTCTGGAAAGCATATATGATGTGTGTTTTTTAGTTATAAACGAGTCGTCACAATCTACTCCAGCATATTCTTTAATCTGAATGGCCGTATCTCTGTTAGACATGATATTATTTATGTAAATATGAAAATTTAGAAATTTGTTTTGAGGAGTATTTTCATAAAGCAGAAACAACTGTAAATCCTGTGGACTGGATAAATTAGGCTTATGATTTTTTCTGATCAATTTCATTCCCTTTATATAATTATCTACTGCAAAATAAACATCTCCTCGATTTTCTCTCGCATCAGTTAACTGTAAACTCATATATTTCTTATCCTCGTGTGTAATAAATTTATCCATTGTTAATTTCTATTAAAATGGGCAGGTACGGCAAGTAATAGTTGTTGTAGGAGAGTATCCTAGGTCGTGTTCTATTTTACTTTCAAACAAGGGAGTTGGCCCATTTATATATTGCTGTTGCTATAATATATATATAAAATTTTCCCTTTTTATAATTAATAATAATAATAATAATAATAATAATAATAATAATAATAATAAATAATAATAATAATAATAATAATGTCATGTTTTCATTGGTTAAATAAAAAATGGTGATATTGCCAAATAAAAATGATGCTTACAACAGTTTTATACTTAATAAAAACCAAGACCAGTTTTGGATAATTGGAGGATATAACGATACTCACAACGATGAAACATATTTTTATATTTTTACGCCCAACTTGTTATGAAATACAAGAAAAAACTATTTCAAAGCCCTTATCAAAAAACAGAATTGAACAAATAAAGGCATCAGAACTGAAGGAGAATCCTTATTTAGATATTAACAAATATCAAAATTTTATTAAGGATTTAAATGAAAATAGTGAAAATAATTCGTGTATGAATGTAAGTTATAAAATAGACAACGGTATCGTAGTGTTGAATGAAGATATAATAAGTGAAGTCTTGAAACTTTCAACAAATGTTATGCAAAATATTCATGACCACAATAAAGCAAAAACTATAGAGTATAATATTCATGAAAATATTTATAACACCGAAGAAACCATTTATAATTTTGAGGATATTATGTGTGGAAATATTAATGTTGTATGGTTAATGGGAAAATATACAAAATTCAATAAAATGAATGACGAGGATACTATATACCTCATAAAAATTCCATCTCAGAAAGAAATTCAAGAGAGAAAAGTAGTAGATTATCTTCCTTCCAGAAATACTTTATTTCGGGTCAGAGAAACAGAAATTCTCAAATATATCAAAGAAAAAATATATAGTTTTCCAAATGTATATGAAATTGAGAACCATCAAGATCGAAATCCTACTATACGATGTGTTAGTGGTTGTATGGATCCAATTGATGTATTTTTACTTCAGTCTAATGTAATAAAATATTGGGAAAATACTATACAAAACATTAAGCTATTCGATACAATTTGGATATTTTTAATAAAAAAGGGAAAGGTTTGTTATAATGATGTTTGTTATTGTATAATTCCATCAGAACAAGAAATAATTAAAGGGAAAATAGATTTATTTGCTATACATAACCGCATTCGAATTATTATTGGAGATTTTATGAATTCTTTGGCTCCTATGGAAATAAAAACTGAAAATATTTCAGTTTATAATTTTCTGATAAATAATGATAGTAATATCTTAGAATTAAGAACAAAAAATAATACCCTTCGCCCAAAGACGCTTTTAACCTCTATAAGAAAATCAATATTTACAGATTTATTTGATTTGTATGATAAAAAAACACGTCCCCGAAAGAATTTGTTTAACCAATGATAATGAGATTTGCGTGTTAAATAAAGACGAAAATATATCTAATTGTGCCTTTGTATGTACAAAAATAACAAAAAAGGAATTACAAAACAAAACCATTGAAAAACCATTATCAAATGATAAATTGTTCAGAGTAAAAAAGTAATATTTTAAATATATGTTTGGGTGATTCAAAAGCTTTTGACCATGGAACTAATGGGTTAAGTGTGAATATGTATAATATTTCCAATGATTTAAAAACATTGGCGAAAAATAATGCTATAATTATAAAACAATTAGATGTCTATAAAGAAAATAATTATCACGAGGAAATGGAAATCAACCAAGAAAATTTTAAACAAATTTTATTACAAGATTATCAAAAAAGTTTGATTTCATTTCATAATACCAATGCTCTTCAGAAGCGTAAACGGGAAAGCGAAACATTTGAAACCAACAAAAAACTACGATACACAAAGATTGGTTGACTTATATATCATTGTCTTACAATAACCAATAATCTTTTTAAAATCAATTAAATAATGAGATGACAACAAATAAAATAAAAAAAAAACAATCAGTAAAGTAGGACTATTTCATTCCCTTTGTTTCGAGTATGATTAGGTACGGATCCTTTTATTTTCATTTTCATTATCACTATCATCATCTTCTTTTCTGTAAAGGGTTATATATTGGTTGATCCTCCTATCATTGGGGTACAGGTTACAACTGTACAAATTCAATGTGTCATTATTGTGATTATAATTACTGCCCAAAAATTCTAGATTTTCATAACTCATCACATAATTATATATGTGTTTGTGATAATTGTACATATCATCAACGGAACAAGGAAAGTAAGACTTTCTAAACGCGCGCCCATAATCTTCAAACTTATGTAATCGTAACTGTTGATCTCGAAAAAAATTTTGAGAATATGGAAAATATTTTGTAATAACATTTTCACACATATTAAGGGCTTTATCATTTAAATAATTAGAAGATTTGTGGTGATTTGAAATAATATAATCAAACTTTACATCTTTATTAAATAACGTATTTATATATTGTTTCAATTGTTAAAAGTTCTGGTTTAGATATAACTACATATATTTTCACTAATAATCTTTTTGTCCTTTAAAATATATTCTATCCAATTTTGTTTTTTTATTAACTTTTTAGATAATTCTACCGCGTTGTCGTCGTGGAAAGTATTATGTGAACAATAATATAAATCGAGCATTGAAAATATATATACTGGATACCTTTGGGGGTCGATGTTTGGCATATTATGGATATTTAATTGTCTCCGCTTTAAATGATTGGTTGCTACCTTAGATATACTTTTATCAAATCTTAAGTGATCTTTTTCGTTCAACATAATAACATTTGGAAGCCCATCAAGTAATACATGAAACATATTTGAAATATATGTATTAACTGCTTCTCCACAAAGAGCGCCAAATTTATCACATATTTCCAGGCACAAATTTGCGTGCATATCATAAGAAAATAATGGCACCGTGTTTGGTGTTATAAATAATTTATCTTCATATTGATTCGGTTTATCATTTTTCTGCGCATCCAAATAATTATATGAGACTCCTATACTTAAAAATTTTTTAAATTTGTCCAAGAAATCGTCTGGTGCATCTTTTATTTCCTTTTTTTTAATAAATTCACAAATAAGTTCAAAACATTTTTTCATTGTATCCCTTCGTACAATACAAACATCGAATCCATTTTTTTTTTTAAATATATTCAAATATATCTTTTCTGTGGTAATTTGTATATAAATTTTTAGTTCTACATAAATCAATATTAAAATTTGGAAAAAATTCTTTTATATTTTTAAAATTACTTAACACACAAGCTTTATGAATAGTCTCAAAATATCGATCATATTTATTAAGTAATATAAAGGCCTGTTAAAAATACAACATTCAATTTCTGGTTATCTTTTAAAGAATTTATATCAATTTTATTATATAAAGATATCAAGCGTCCATATGGATTATTATTTATAAAATTAGCAAATGCTCTATGATTTTCGTGGCATTCATAATAATAATCATCTTTAAGTGTCAATAATTTTTCTTTGATACAAGAAAATTGAATGGGACAGGGAATTACCATCGTTATATAGACACAATCTTCAAAATTTCTACCGCGTACTGCTGTTGTTACATGTTCTATGCCATATCCACGAAAAATTTGATCATTGCTAGTAATTTTATATTCATTCCGAAACCCGATAGTAAACATCACCACTTTTCTTCTTTAATAAAAACATGGTCTTTATAACTAAATGTTTAATTCAAGAGAATTGACCGATCAATATATACACGTATAATATATATGTATCTCTTGTTTTTGTTATATATATATATATATAGGAAAAACGAATAATAATATTTTTTGTTTATTTAATATAAATTATTTATATTTGAATTTCATACAAAACAACGGATTCCTAATTAAAGGATTAATTAAAAATAAAAAGATAAGCAACGATTTCACACAAATAACATAATCATAACCCAATTCATAAATTTAGTATAGGAAACGTAAAACAAACCACCTATAGTTACGTTTTAATAAAAGCTTGATAATATTTAGTTTGAATGCATTTGAGGTGGAATACAGACCCACACTCAATACACTGATTATACATTAACCTGGATTTCTTATCCTTTTTCATAATTGTATTAAGGGTCTCGCAAGTTTTACATCTTATAAATTTCTTTACATAGGACCTTAAAATATTTTCCATATCATTTAATGTATACTTCCCACGCAGGACCAATTCATTGTTAGAGTTTATACTTGTATTAATACAACCAAGTTCAGATGAAATATATTGTAAAACGTGTGCATTTTCTCTATTCAAATTATAACAGGTTTCAAAAAAATTTGAGTACAAAGTTTTTTTTTCCCGAATAAAACAATACAGGTTTTTTTTATTTTAAACTTTTTGGTTGTTTTGTTTTTTTCGTTTATGGGTAATTTGCTTAATACAAAATTTAACATATCTTCATAACTATAATCGTCATTGCAACCATTTTTTGTGTTGATATCATTTAAAACAATTTTGTCTTTATTTTTCTTTGTTTTTTTTTATATTTTAAAAAATTATCTGCATCCTCCATAATTCAAAATGAATAAGCAAAATACGAGTAATTCTTTCTTATACCACTATCCTAATTTATTAAATAAAAAAGTCAGAACACAATAAAGAAAATCCAACGTTATTATTAAAAGGTGGAGGACAATATCGAGGATGATTTATCTGAAGATTTTTTTCAAACGGATTTATCGGGCTTTGTAGAAGAATCACCTTTAGCGCCCGTTCTTTTTGTAATTGACTTTGATAATACTCTAGCTGTGTATGACGATATGTATATTTTAGAGAATAATTGTACTAACAATCTACGAAGTACTTATACTCGCCCCTTTATGCTAGAATTTTTAAATTTTATTAAATCTGTTAACACAAATAATGTGATTATTATGTGGACAGCAGGAACAGATTTATACATTAAGCAAAATCTTATATTATTGAATATTGCACATTATTTTGACCATGTTTTATCTAGAAAACATTGTCAAGAATCTAGTTTGAAATATAAAGGTAAATGTAAATCACACGCCTATCTTGTATCTTTGTTTCCCCAATATAAACGTATGCGATCAATTTTAATAGATAATTATGCACACAAAAATGGGTCTTCTACTGGTTATACAGAAATATTATCAGTTAAACCATTTGGGCTTTTAGATATTATAAAAATGTATGGGGCTTATAATATAAATCCTCTACATATAAATGATATTGAGAGTTTCATCATTTCTAAAGGAAAAGAAGGTACTAATTTTGTTACAAACAATTCACGCGGAAATAAAAAGGACAAAGAAAGTTTTTTTGGTGATATAACTTTATTGAATGTCATATTATTTTTACAGGAACGTTTTTTTGATTTATATTTTACGGGGGCAAATGATGATGTTAAAGAAAAACAATTATCAAAAAACCACGAAACCCCGCTTTATTTTTGTTATTTAATGACAATAGATTGGCGTGAAAAAATAGTTTTGGTCCCAATACAAAGGGAATGGGCAACATCCAGTGGATGTCGTCTTTTTGCTTACATTTTGAATTTCAAATAAATACATTTTACATTAAACTGGGTTAATTTTAATGGTAAAAACCTTATGTGATACGTATGATTCTCATCATCATAAGGAAGTTTAAACGTCATTAACGACGTATCTATTTCTTCGCTGGTTATCACTTTTTTGTTTAGTGTTGTTTTCCTTCTTTGGGGGTGGTAATAATTTTTCTTTTTCTTCTTCGTTGATCATCAAGTTTTGTTCAATGTTGTTTTCCTTCTTTGAGGGTGGTAATAATTTTTCTTTTTCTTCTTCGTTGATTATCAAGTTTTGTTGTAAAGAAGCCATTGTTTGTTTATATCTAATTCGTACTAGGCAGAAAAATGATGGTAGTCACCATAAAAAAGCAGCTTTCATATTGATATGTGATACCAAAAAAAATTTTTTAGATGGGGGGGGGGGATTGTTATAAAAAAAATAAAACTAGAAAATTGTAGTGATCCAAAAAATAAAAAAAAGGAAATGTGAAATATGTCAGGTTAAAAGGTTATTATGGGTAGATTGAACGAGTTATTTTTTGCTTTGCGATATTTTTCATTATATACACTAGGAGATAGATAGATGGGTTCTGTTTTAGTGATGACTATTTGTTTTAAAAGGGTTTTTTTATTTTTTAAAATGACTGTATCTATAAGTAATAAAAAAAAAGGACGAGGACATCTCGTATAATTGGTCCAAAGTGTCTTTTAGTAAGTTAAATTTAATAAAAATCATACCCTTATTTTCTTATTTTTCCTTAATCACAATTGCCAATTATCTTTAATAGGCTAAGAAATTTAACAAAATATGATCGTTTACATTAAATTATATACCCCATTGACGTTTACACTAAATATGCATTTTTAATACTAATTGTACGTTTTTCTTAAACAGCACCACATATATATATATATATATACTTATCTATATATACAATATTTATATATATATATATATATATATATACTTATCTATATATATAATATTTATATATATATATATATATATATACTATTTATATAGAAATATATATATATATATATATATGTGTGTGTGTGTGTGTGTGTAAATATATGTACATATACTATTTATATAGAAATATATATATATACATATATATATATATATATATAAAATATATATATATATATATATATGTATTAATTCTTAGAGTTTCAATGATTTCACAAAAAGAATGACATAAGGTGACACTAAATATCAGTTTATTTCCCATCTCTATCTACCAATTCCTCTTCTTCTCGCGAATAAGAAAAGGCGGGAAAACAGAGAGATAAATCCGGGCAAACGTCCTTTGAATTTATGTTGTAACGGCCAGTTGAGTTGTCGCGCTGGTGTAGACTTTTCTTGGGAAAAATAACCCATTGTTATTCTCACCAATAGTTTCTTCTGTACTCTTCTACCGTGGCTCCTTTTATCGTAGGTATTGAAGCCGGATCTGATGTTTCTTAAGAAGGAACAGTTTAAAGTGGACAAGGTCCTGAAACTTCATAATATCATCTTTCAGTTGGTCTATCCATCGGCCTAACAAAAGAGTTTTCCTCATAATCATTCCTCATTTTTTATCTATTGGCTTGGATTGATGTTTATCCTAATTGGTATTAAAACTAGGGGTATATTTTTTATAAAATAATCAATTCCAAAACATCATTAAACCATCTCCCAGGGAACTTAATCTTTAGCATGACTAAACTAAGGAACATGGTCGAGATCTCGCATGACTTGTCAGTACTTCCCGTGATACCTCTTAGATAGTTTCATTATCGTTTGTGTTTTTGGTTTGTTTTGTGTCCCGATGTTTACAAGGGCTGGAATTCCGACAGCAAATAGCGACCGACTCAATGCGAGGTTCCCCAATAGCGATTTGCATAATTCAATAAAGAATTGAAGTCTCAAAGAAGGCGACTTTTCAACCAGATAAACATTGTTCCTTTTGTGATGAGGATGAACCGCTTGAAAGCAAGAAAGAAAAAAAGGTATTGTTCATTTATTCTTGTTGTAATGTTTTTATGTATACAGTATATGTTATTTGTTGTTACAACACACACACACATATATATATATATAT
>NC_090756.1:46974892-46987392 GCF_036898095.1 Palaemon carinicauda | reverse complement strand
TCCATCTATTCCTGGTGCTTTCCCACTTGATATAGCTCTTAAAGCTTTTCCCACTTCTTCTATCAGGAGATCTGGCGTTTCCTGTATGTTCCATAGCTCTCCTCTTAGTTCTGGATAATCTTCTCCAGTTATACATACTGATACATATCATACGACACCAACCTGAACGGACGTCTCTCTCCCAGCTCTTACCTAGCAGCCATTACCGCAGCTATGATCAGCTTGGATCCGGCGTGGACTCCAGCTGCAGTAGAGGGATTGCTCCCTTGCCAGTCTACCTTACCCCTCATCCTTATCCTTCCCTCCCCAGCCCCTCCAACACCCTTACTCTTGAGTACCACTTGACTGTCTCTCTCCTCGTTGAACTTGTCTCTCTTCTCCAAATACTTCAATTCTAATTGCTACTAACCATCAGTAGCCCTTTTCCCCCGGAGTTGCCGTTGTGGTCTTAAAACTCTCTGGGGGCACTGGGTATTGCTGCAACGTCTAGGCTCATACTTCTTCAGTAGTGCCTACATAGGATAGGGAAATAGGAATAAAGCACTGCCTCCCATAAAGTGTTCACTAATACCTTTATCTTTTAAAAAAATCGGTTTTTTGGTTCTAGCGCCCTTAATACTTAAAATTCTTAACTTTTTTTGCATTTCCCATAAGAAGTTGATATTGCTCCACCCTCTCCCAGTCTCAAAATCTCTCTCACGTCATTGCAACACCATTTAAAAAAAAAAAAAAAAAAAAAAAATTATCCCCCGAAAAGTTACGAGGAAATTCCGTAGAGTTTATTTCACTTATTTTTCCCCTTAAGAATACTTAAGAGTTAAATTTCCCTTAAATGTAAATTTTTAAATGCATATTACTTTCTTTTCTTCACTACTATGGGGAAAGTGAAGATTAAAGATACTAGTCAGGGATCTGACAATGATGCCCGAAGGAAGGCAGTATGGAGTATCCTACAGGATAACTCCTGTTTCATTCACAAGTTGACTACAGTCAACAATACTTACTTGGCTATATCTGATGAAGCTACCATTGAAAAGATCATTCTTCTCAAAACTAAGGATGCTTTCCTTAGCAGGAATTTTGAGGTCCTAGATCCTCCTCATCTCAATGCCCTTCGTACCCTGGTCATTACGCAGGCTGATGATATAGTGTATGACCAATCTGAAGATGAACTCAAGGCTGAAATTGAAAGTAGGAATAGTGTTAAGGTCAATAAGGTCATCAAGTTACCTAACACCAAATCAACCTTCAAGGTGCAACTTGAGACCATTCAAATGGTGAGGGACTGCCTTACTAAGGGTTTGCTCATTTCTAGCCAATCTTTTCCCCCCAAATACCTGGCCCAGGACGTATTTGTCTCCTTGTCTCAATGCATGAGATGCTACAAATACGATCACACGAAAAAGGACTGCCCTCAACCATCCACGTATACGATATGCTCACTTTGTGCCTCAGTGGATCACTTTTGGACCAATTGCAACAATCAGCATAGCCATAAGTGTATCACCTGCAATGGTGACGATCCTATCATGGCAGCAAGATGCCCCACCCGGAAATCTATGGTTAAGGACCAAGCAAAGGTTCTTAGAAGCCAACAATCAACTGTCACACCAAATAAGACCTTTGCTCAAGCCTCAGCCCCTTCCAATCTTAACTCCTCCTCTCAACCTTTATTCAGCAGTATTACCCTTCAACAGCAGATGGTCATGAACACTGCACTTATCATGGCTAACCTCAGTGAAGCAGTCGAGCCAGGGACATTCCAGTCTATGGTTGATTCTTTCTACAAGGCCAATGGACTCCCATTGGTCAAAATTCCCATCGAGGCTATCAATTTAGCCAATAAGGTCTCAACTATGCTTAAGTCAGACAATGTATATGCCAATACCCCTCAGCAATCTGTGGCAGTTAACGAGGAAATGGAAACTGATGAAGCCAATAGGAAAAGAGCACTAAGTGACGCAGATTTGGATATATCAGAGCCTGCTAATCCTGCAAAAAGACAACCACAGCCCTCTACCTCAACTTCTGAACCTCTGGACACTGAATTGCTAGGAGCTACTGCTTTCCATCCCCTTCCTCCAATGAAACTAGCACCTCCTAAGGTTGGTCTAAAATTGTATACTTCCATCAATTTATCAAACCCCCCTAAATCCGCATCTCATGACCAAATCAAGAAAATTATTTTTGAAACCAACACTATGAAATACTTATACACAGAAAAGTTAGCAAACTCCACAGTAGTTCAATTCATTAACAGTGGCTCTATTGAACTGGACAAATACCTCTCCAAGATTGCCCGGGTCACTCCAGATAGGTTCAGTAGAATAAAATCAGGCTTCTTCGATCTAACCAAAGGACGATTACCATAATGGATTCCCTCACAGTGATTCAGCATAATGTATTAAAGTGGACGTTCCTCAGGTGTGAGTAACATGCTAATATCTACTCCTCCCTCTCTGCTCACCTCATACTCCTTAACTCAACAGGTATTCCTGACTCTACCCGTATCAAGATCTGGAACTATAATGTGTTCCAGTGTAACACCTCTGGTGAACAGGGGGCTGGTACAGCAATAGCGGTTCGGCGGGATGTTGCTGTCAAGTTAATTGATGGTTTCAATCACGATCTTATCGCTGTCGAAATACAGACAGTACGGGGACCAATTATAGTCGCCACGACCTATCTGCCCCCAAGAAACCCAATATTTCCACAGCAAGATATATTATCATTAATGAGACGTAACATCCCTGTCTATCTGCTGGCTGATCTTAATGCAGCTCATCCAGCCCTTGGTTACAACAGAGTCAACCCTATTGGCACAATAATCAGTGGCCTGTTGAATAGAAACCTTATAAGGTTCTTAGGACCAGATTTTGATACGTATTTTACCAGAAGAACCTCTAGTAAGCCAGATATTCTGCTTTCAAAGAGATTTCATATGTTTAATTACTCCCTTACTCAAGGCCCCTTAACCACTTCAGATCATCTTCCCATTATTTTTAAACTTACTGTGAGACCCATTATGGTGGTTGCTAATCCAACTTTAAATTTGAAAAACGCGAACTAGGAACGTTTCAAGGACACTCTTGATGACTCTCTCTCTACTTTTGACGAACCCGATAACATCTTAAAGGATAAATCGTACATAGATGATAAGATAGCTTTCTGGTATAGGATGATTAAGGAAGCCTCAGAGCTCCATATCCCATTTAAAACTTTCAGGATATTACCTTATACTAAAGAAACGGATTCCCTAAAGTTACTTCAGATCGGTTTTAAGCATGCCCTGGAATTAGTTAACAACCGAGGCCCCACGCACCAACTTTTAGAGTATATTCATAATATACAAGAACGTATTAAAATTGAATCAACTGACCTCATTAATTCTACTTGGGAGGCTCTGTTAGACAAATGTGAAGGCTTTTATAAAGATCCTGCAAAATTTTGGAAAATGATCAGGAAATTGTTGGGCTCAACTTCTCAACCAATAGCATACATCACCCATAATAACGAGAAGATCTATTCATCTCAAGATCAGGAGGTGATCTTCAGAGGCTTCTGGTCCAATATCTTTAGAATAGACCCAGTAGAAAATCTAAGGTTTGACCAACGACATGAGCGGCATGTCACTGAGTCAATCCGTGAACATGCTGATCATATAATACCTTATGATTCAGTAGATCTTGAGAGACTTGACGAAGATGACCCTTTCCTCAAACCTATTCAACTCCAAGATATTATTAAAATAATCAAAAGTTTTAAAAACAAAGCTCCAGGCCAGTCTAAAGTAAATAAACTTATCCCTAGTAATTTGCAAAATTCAATGCTCTCTTTTCTGTGTAACATCTTCAATGAAACTTTCAGTATGGGTTATTGGCCAGATTATTTTAAAAAAGCAATACTTCCCTTTGTGGGGAAAAAGGGCAGAGACCTCACCTCAGTCTCTAACTATAGACCCATTTCGTTATTAGAGACACCGGGTAAGATACTTGAGAAAATTATTATAGAAAGATTGGAGGATTTCCTTGAGGAAAATTTACTTAACAATAGCAATCAATACGGATTTACAAGGGTAAAGGGACCCAACTTGCATTAGCTCGTCTTTACGAATACATTGCGGTCAACTCAAATCTTGGGGGTCGTTGTAACCTAATATCTAGGGATGTCAGCCGAGCTTTCGACAAGGTTTGGCACGAGGGCCTTAAATACAAGTTAATAGAAGCACAACTTCCAAATCTAGCTACTAGGCTATTGTGTAACTTTCTTGATAATCGAGTGGCCATGATCAAGATTAAAGAATATATTCGACCAGAATTTCCACTACTATCTGGTGTTCCTCAGGGCAGTGTTCTCTCTCCTTCACTTTACAGTTTTTATATCAGAGACACCCCTCCTCCTGCTCCTGGTTGTCTGCAAATCATGTTCGCAGATGACCACACCCAGGTAATATCTATTCCTAATAAGAGCAAACGAATGCTGCAAATTAAAACAGTCAGGGAAATACAAAAAGTAAATAATTACGAAAAGAAATGGAAGAATAACAACAAACTTGAACAAATTCCAGCTCCTCCCCATTTCAGCTCGCAGTCCTGCAGAAATCATTGTTGACAATGTTAGAATTCCATTCAAACAAAAGGCCACAATACTTGGGTGTAACTTTAAGAAATCAGGTATACTTTCACACGCCAAAGAGAGAATAGCTGTTTCTAGAAAAAACTTTTGATAAATTGCTACGATTTAAACACTTATCAACTAAAACCCAACTCCGTTTATATAAATCTTTAGTAAGGCCACAGTTAGAGTACCCCACCATAATATTTGGAGCAATCAGCAAAACTTCCCTTAATAAAATGCAGGCAATTCAAAATAAGGCTTTGAGGAGAGCCTACAAAGAGAACCCTCCCTATTACAATATAATTAGGGATTTACATGCTCATTCCAAATTGGAGCCTCTTAATATCCGGTTTCACAGGCTTGGCCAGAAAACCTGGGACAAACTTGCTTCAGACGATGACGACATTTGCACCCGAACTAGAACTCTCACTACTGAACATACCCGTGACCATTATTGGTGGAAGAGACTGGAGCCTAGGATCAATTGCGATCCTCCTAGGCCCAGATTCATTTCATCTGATTGATTTCATTATAGAATTGTTTTGCAATTAAATTGTAATTTCATTTAAACCAAAAAATAAAAATAAAAATAAAAAACAACCTTCATTAACCATCATACCCTACTCAAACAACATAATGGTGACAGTCACTCAATCAACGTAATGGTGACAGTCAATTGCTGTCCTTTTGCTTGACATGAACCAGAAAACCTTTCCTATTCCTTCCTGTCTCTTCCTGTCTTGAAATAACTCTAGTACTATCTAATGTCGCATGAGGGTCTGTCCCTCTCTTTTATTCTTTCCCTATACTTCATTCCTCCCCCTTTTTTCCCTTCTCCTTTCCCATCCCAGGTACCTGCCCTCGTGCTATAAACTGGATTTGTATCCAGGGGTACTTATCCTTTCCCCATATCCCCCACTTCCCTGTCCTCATCGTACTGGTACTTCTCCAGTTACACGTCTCCCACTTCCTTTTAGTTTCTTCCTAGCAGTACATTTTCCAAGTCTTGTCAACATCATCTGCTGCTGATACCTTTTTACCATCTGCATCTCTTAGACCAATTTATATATATATATATATATATATATATATATATATATTTGCACAGTATATAAACATTTATTTCTTTCAAGTCACGCTGAATGGCAACCACTCAGAAAACAGCAATATACCACAAATTTCCCAAACTAGCATGTTGTAGTTATGAAGGTGGAGAGTGTTGGAAGGATATAATCTGTGTCGGAGCGGTGTGTCAATTTTGACAGGTCGCATACACTAGTTTTCTAATAATATTTGTTGTTCTCTTAAAAGCTAAAAGAGAGAGAGAGGGAGAAACAGCATATATACAAGCAGAAAAATGTACAGATAGATAGGTAGAAAGAAAGACTTTGTAATATGACTTGCAGATAGAAATGCTATTTTCATATTCCGAGTAATAACAACATTCCTTGACATGTTACTAAACTCACCTTCATAGAAAATGGGAAAATATGGAAGAATGTAATTAGCTCTCAAGAAAGGCCTTTTACTGCCAGCAACCATCTTAGATAAATCTCGGAACCAACAGCCTCTCTCTCTCTCTCTCTCTCTCTCTCTCTCTCTCTCTCTCTCCTCTATTTATCCTTCCAAGGATAAACGTTTAATGTCAAAATATCACAAATTCCCTTATGCCAATTAGATCATAATATTCGTTGGTATAAAGTTTGCTAATTGTCGTGAAGAGAGAGAGAGAGAGATGAGGAGAGAGAGAGAGAGAGAGAGAGAGAGAGAGTTTTGCTATTTTCCCTCATATTCTTGTTAAATTCAAAGTTAACGTGTATTCAATATTTATGGTTAAAGGTCAAGTAAACACAGGAACATTGAATTATTATTATTATTATTATTAATAGTAGTAGTAGTAGTAGTAGTAGTAGTAGTAGTAGTAGTAGCAGTAGTAGTAGTAGTAGTAGTAGTAAGTAGTAGTAGTAGAAGTAATAGTAGTAGTAGAGCCAGACTTGCCTCACCGTTTGCTGTAAAGATGTTAGTTAGATATTCAAGGGGATTAGAGGCCCCATATGGACCACTGGTTTCTACCTAGCCAAAAGTTATAGTGTGTATAAGTCAAGAGAGAATTGGGAATTAATTAGAACATCATAAGTAACAGGTAAAAGGGTAAATAAGTTGTTTGATTATGCAAAACATCCTTAATTATCTCTCAAAAATCTAGAAGGCTAATGATATGGTAGATATCTTTATACTACATCTTAAAATATCAGTTGATAAATATATTAATTTGATAAAGTAGTAACCTTTTAAGATGTGGTTTTTACAATATACTTTTTATTGAAGGTATATTTTCTTAAACAGCTGTTACTAATCTATACAATTTGTTCTAAGGATAACTTTTTAAAGGGTTTTTGCTATAGTTTCTCATTTGATTGTTCTATTTAGTTTCTCATTTGATTTTTTTATGCAGTATCTCATTAGATCTAAGTCTAAAATTTTAGAGAATAGTTGCTTTTAGGTTAACATTTTAGAGGGCATATTCAATTAAAGAGTGATCTTCCTCATTTTTATTTTGTGTTAATGATAATTCATGTTTTCGTCAAATTATGATTCTTTGTGTATGCTGATTTCATCTCAAACCCGACCAACATTTTATACAGCGCTTCGTTTCTCCTCATTTTGATAGAGAGAGAGAGAGAGAGAGAGAGAGAGAGAGAGAGAGAGAGAGAGAAAGGTCCATCCATTTGCGAAGTCATCTCATTTCCGGTAAAGAATAACATTACCTTAAAATTCGTGAATTTCACAGGTCAAGGACTAAGTAAAAGCTTTCTAACAGCTGCTCTATACAGTTTGACAAAATTATCTAATTTTATACAGTAAAATTATATCTAATAAGTTAAGATATTTTCTACAAATATTACATGAGCTTTAAACATTATAAATATATGAATGAGAAGCAACTGAAAGAGGAATGGTAAAAATGTATATAAAAAAAAATTCATTTTAATTCTATGAATTAAAAAAAATATAATTATAAGAAATAAATGTCTAATAAGTGATAATTTCTTTGTTTCTTATTATGGCATAATACAGCACCTAAAAATAAGAAATCAAACTCAAACGAAAATCAAACTTGTCTGAATGATTAAAAAAATCAATTGGAGTTTTGGACAATAGATTCTATTGGGAGCGTCCCTACTAGGTAATCACCGACCTGATGTTCGAGTCCTGGGCATTCTCGATAGTTTCTTGCAGTGTCTGCAACCTCACCCTTCTTGTGAGCTAAGGATGGGGGATTTTGGGGGAGCTTATAGCTCTACCTGTTGAGTCATCAGAAACCATTCCTTGGCCCTCCCTGGTCCTAGTGTGGATGGAGGGGGATGACTCGGGTGATAATCTAATAATATATGGTCAGTCTCTAGGCCCTAGTAAGTAGAACATTGACCTCCATTCCTTTTTATCCTTTTTTATCTTTTTATCTCTTTTATTGCTAACATGTATTTGGATATACAGTATTACATATTACTAAGTCCTAAGACTTTTATTTGAATCTGCATAGATTAGTTAAAACTTGATTATTATTATTATAATTATTGTTATTGTTGTTGTTGTTACCATAGTAACGTATTCAAGATTATAGTTATCACGTATTCAAGATCGCAATTCATTTAAAGCAAACTTATTTGAAATTATGAGAAATCTAAAAGATTTTTATGGTGAAATTTTTGGTGTTCCAGAATCAATTGGAATCTTCTAAGGAAAACATCTTTTAAAAGTTTCATATTTCAGAGAGAAGAAAGAAATGTTTCTTCTTTTTTATCATATAAGTTTCCTCAAACACGGAAAGAACTTTTTTCGACATTTATAAAAATTGGATATTCTCAAAATTATATGAGAGGAGTAAATGCTTGAAAAGAAGAAGAAAAGTTTTCAGTTGAATATATACTGATTGCTACTCATTAGGAATTCAATATATTTTTTGCAATTATATAATTCTGGCTTATTGATATAATATATTTTTTAGAAAATATTGTTATTATATAATTAGCCGATAATTTAACTCACTATATGGCAACAATTCAAAATTAATTTTAGGTTTGTTGCTAGTTTGAATGTGACACTATTAACCGGAACAAATAAGGGGCAGAATCACTACTTGATATGCTGGATATGATTGAGAATCAAAAATTAATATAATGAATAATGATGAGAATAACTACTTGATATGATTAATAAGGTTGAGAATCACAACTTGATATGATGAATAAAGTTGAAAATCACAACTTGATATGTTGAATAAGGTTGAGAATCACAACTTTATATGCTGAATAATGTTGAAAATCACTGCTTGATATAATGAATAGGGTTAAGAATCAGTACTTGATATAATGAATAAGGTTGAGAATCACTACTTGATACAATGAATAATTTTGAGAATCACTACTTGATATGATGAATAAGGTTGAGAATCACAACTTGATACAATGAAAGTAAGAGTTACTGCTTGAATGAAGCCAAAAATTTCCTTTTGATCAAAGCATGGGGCAAACTCCATCAATTTGACGACGATGTTACCTAAAAATTTAATTGGAAAAGATACAAAAACCACTATCAAAAAGGATGAGTGCGAGTCCAACTATTGAATCAGATGAAGAATTATACACAGATCCATTACATTTTTCATGATCCTGATTGCAGGTTCCTCATTGCAGTAATTGGAAACGTTTTCCTCTTTGTTTGCAGACAGACAAAACGTTTGAAACGAACGTTGCACATCGCAGTGTTTAACAAACATTCCAGTTGGCTCTGTTTTGTCCGCCAGTTAAAAGGAACCTTGGTGAACTATTTTGGTCTTTAGTCACTTTTATTTGGAATGCTTTTTCTTACTTACAAAATTTACACACACACACACACACACACACACACATCTATATATTATATATATATATATATGTATATATATATATATATATATACATATATATATACATATATATAATATATATATATATATACATATACTTATACATATACTTATATATTATATATATATATATATATATATACACGAAGCTGTTCTGACATGAGAGTAGAATATTTTATTCATATATTTTATTTGTGTATTTAAGTGATGTATAGGTGAGGTCCAATCACGTAGGATCAAATAATGCATGTACATTACATAAGAGTTTCATCATTCCTTTGGTCATATTTTCATTCAGTTCTGTATATGTGAATTTACGTTATTTAAAAAAATAAAAATAATTTTCATTTCATGTAGTTTGGTTATGGAGTCTTATGTAACATTGTTAAGAGGTATGCTTTGTGACAAAGACTAGGGATTGCATCATGCCTCCACGTGGTTGGAAGTTGCTTGAAGGTTCTTGACTAAAGTTAATCTTTTTTTTAATGTTACGAGAGGAGGTGGGCAGAGTTAGCTGAGCGAGTTGCCTCGCCAAACAACGCTAGTACCCCTTCTTCATATTTCTACGTTGGCAACCTTACGCACTAGAGCCATGACCCCTGGCCCCCGCTATGAGAATGATTAACTAGAAGTTGCTAGAATGAATTAAGATGATATATATAGGTCTAGCAATGCATAGGAACTAGAGAGATCCAGCCTTACAACCCACAAGATTTGAGTTTCCGCCAGCTTCTATCCAGCCACAACGTGCATAGTCTCTGCTTTCCATCGAGCGTAACGTGCATGGTGTTTCCTCTCAATGTGAATAGTGTTCTCTCTCAAACGTGATAATTGATAGATTATGTTAAAACATTTGGTAATTTTGATTTCGAGTGAAGTGAGAATTATAGTAATTTTATATTATAAAGTTTTTGTGTCTGGCCAGGGAGAATTGGTTAAAAACTGAAGTGTAATTATTTCGTTTAACCGTTCAGTAGCTTTGTTTGGGCCTAAGGACCTAAGAGTAAATCTAATCATATGCAAGTGTAAATTTGATTTATTTTCTATAGTGTTAAAGCGTCAACTATTTTCCTTAATTGTCAAATTAAATATTTAGTTAATTAATTTTCTTATTATTATTTTTCTCTTAGTCTAAGGTATAGTTCAGATTTAATATTTCGAGTTATCTATTTTTTGTGCTAATATTTTTTACTTTGTTATCTTTTATGGAATATATATTTTTTGTAAAGTGTGTATGATATCCATCATCAATACTTATCTCAGCACTTTGCTCGTATCCTCTGACTAAAAAACAAAGAAAGAATTTGATTTAAGAATAGATTCCATTAAAATTGAAGTAATCACCCAATTTTGTTTCAAATTTAAAATAAAGAGACTTTGTAGATATTCCGTGTTCATATATATTATTGTCTGGGAGTTGAGTATAATTCTCAGAGTTCGGAGGTTTTCTATTGTTTATCAAATTGTGTAATATACAGCTGGTGATTTTTGGAGCTCGGGAATTTATGTAATTTGCTAGTCATAATATATATATATATATATATATATATATATGAAGATATAAATACAGCCGTTTCTATTCAACTGCAGGACAAATGTCTCAGCCATGACGTTGTGTATGCCTGGGGTTTCGCCTTTTTATCACCCAAAATGGCCAATGCAGATTGGTGTTGGTGGGAGACTTTAGTGTGATGATTCACGAAGTTAAATGCAGTTCTATATATATATATATATATATATATATATATATGATAAATTTTGCACATTTTTACGTGTTTTTCATATTCAAATAAGCCATATATATTTTTGATACATTAATGTCTGGATTCTCTTAACGACCTCGGATCAGAGCCCAGGCTCTGATCCGAGGTCGTTAAGAGAATCCAGACATTAATGTATCAAAAATATATATGGCTTATTTGAATATATATATATATATATATATATATATACATATATCTATATATATATTTATATATATATATGTATATATATATATATATATATATATATATATTAAGATTTATCTGCCAGGTGCATTTCATTTGTATTCCTCTGATTTCATGATTTCCCAGTAAAAATTTAAATTTAAAGCAGTTCAGGTTATCACATCTAAAGTAAAATATGATTTTTGACAACTTAATTCCTATGCAATGGTGTGACATTTTAGATATTGTTTGGGATCAGTGGAATGTCTGTGATCTGTTGGAGAATAGTTATATTATCGACCGATAGATGATTTTGTTAATAAAGAAGGTGGCTTTGCTGTAAGGATTCGCATGTTACAATTACAAATCTCAAAACGGCATTTAAAGATATAATACTTTATTTACTTACTCTATGGGTTGCCTTTCTGGTCCCATACATCACGGTAACGATGACTCTCTTCAGGACCTCCACATTCATTTAATTATCGTCGTTTAAAAGCATTGAATATTTCACACTACTTATTTCTCGTTTATTGCCAAATCCACACTAGCAAAGCACTTAGATAACAAGAAAGACTTTGTTTCCTCTTGAAAGCCCTTAATATCTTCAATCATTCGGATGTCTAGTGGGAGCTTATTGCATAGTCTTGGGACAACATATTTAAAGACCCAAGAGCCTACAGTAGAAATATATCTAGATTCTCTGTAACTATTCTTGAGTAAACACGGTTTATTGGCTACACGATATGTAGCAATTATCTTAGGTATTTTGGACATCCGATAAATGAATATACGTTAGTCTGACTCTCTGACTACTGTCTTGGTAATATGTATACTATCTAAACCTAGGAGGTGTTGTGGTGAAAATGCTAACTTCACTCTTAATAAAAAATGTTGAAATTATGTTGAACATTTTAAGCATCAAAACCTGCACTGGGGTGGGGTTGGTTAGTAATGCTGAGAGAGGCGCTAATACAAAGGCAGTAGAATATTGTCAGGTACAATTACCACCAAATCATGCAGAAATTTGGGTATATACGACTATC
>NC_090756.1:46967392-46969892 GCF_036898095.1 Palaemon carinicauda | reverse complement strand
TTGTGATAAAACTAACTTCATCTGACGAAGACTCACCATAACCACGCTTGATAAATGAACCTTTGTTGTACAAATTTTGTCCATTAATTAAATAAATTCTAAAACAATTGAATCATCAATATAAATATACTTTATTAAACTTAGTTGACTAAATCCTTTGTAAAGAATCCTGTCTTTTAATAATCAATAACAATTGAGAAATGAATTTATTTGATATCAAAATTAAGATTATTTCTGTTAGTATGATAATCATTTTAAAACAATTTTGCTCAGTTATGTCAGAGTTTCAACTTTGTTGTCACCAACGTGGTTGAAAACAGAAATTATGAATTAAACAATTTAAAGAGAGTATCAAATTAAAGGATTATATTCTTATACAGTTCAAATCCGGGTGAATGACTTATTAGCTGACCCTTTTTTCCTTTTCTTTTCTGGTCCATTGATTAAAACGGTCAAGCCAGGTGTGCTTTAAAATGACCCAAGAGAACTGGCAACGCAGCTAATGGGCTCCAAGTTGGCTCCTAAAATGGTTTGACTATAGTCATTGGCATCCATACTAGGTTAGTTTGCTCTGACCTATCAGGCAAAAGTCTTCTACCATTAGTCCGCACTTAGGCAGTGTGGTGATGAAAATTGGTCAAACCCCAGATGGGATCAGGACATGTCTGAGGCCTTTGTCCTGAAGTGGACTAGAAACGGCTGCGTTTATTGTTTGTTGTTGTGTTATGTTATTAGTTAACATTACCATCAATCTTAACAAAAGGTTAGAGTGATTAGAAAAAGAGAGATGCGTAAATAAGTCATGATATACTAAATAAGTCATTTATAATCAAAAAGAAAAACAGCGGAAAAGAACGAAGTCAATATTGCAGGTTATTATATAAATGTAAATAAGAATTATGTATTGCAGGCTGTTATGAAAATGTAAAAAAAGAAAACTTTCGTATTATAGTAATCTTTCTATGAAGTTATAAAAGATGAAAGCTTTCGTTTTATAATCACCGTTAATGTTAAGTTGCTATAGAAAAAAGAAAAAAAAAATTTCGTATTACAATCACAATTGATGTTAAATTACCCTGAAAATGAAAAAGAATCTTATTACAATAACCATTGATGTGAACAACACTATTCTATTGTATAAATCTTGTGGCTTCGGTTGGCATCAGCATTATGTGGATGACCGCATTGTAAAGTAGATTTTACGCACTAGAAAGAATAGATAGTGTTGGGTTGTGCCATAGCCTCTGTACCATGGTCTTCCAATGTCTTGGGGGAGAGTTTTCGTGATTGAGGGTACACTTGGGCACACTATTCTATCTTATTTTTCCTTCTTTTTTTTCTTGAAGTTTTTATCTTTTATTTATGAAAAATTAGTTTAATATTGATACTGTTCTTAAAATGTTTAATTTAATAGTTCGTTACTTCTCTCATAATTTATTTATTTCCTTTCTTCCTTTCCTCACTGCGCTATTTTCCCCTGTTGGAATCCTTGGGCTTATAGCATGCTGCTTTTCCATTTAGGGTTGTAGGTTAACTAGTAATAATAATGATGGGCGCTACGACCTGGCATATTTTAAAACCTGTATAATCATTGTTTACTTTGACCTTGTTCGTGAATCTCAGTCATTTCTAAAACATTTAATTTCCGTTTATGTCACTGAAATCTATTGGCTTCCAGCATTCACAAAGAATCATTTTCCAAGCAGAAATTGAAGAGATTTCTTCCTTTCTTCCATGAGCGTTATCGAAGAAGACTCGTTTTAAAAAACTATTTTTGCAGGAGAATTTGCGATGCTGTTTACGGATAGTGATGCTTGCCAGTGCTCCATTAGTCTCTCTGATTGCTTTCTATTATTTAATGGAAGAAGGCATTCTCTGATTCTGCCTTGTTCTTTCTCTTCCCCCAACATATACATACATACATACATACATATATATATATATATATATATATATATATATTATATATATATATATATATATATATATATATATATATATATATATATATATATATATATATATATATATTGGAAAAGAAGCATATGAAAGAAAGCTTGCAGAATTGGACTGGCGTAGAGAGACTATAAACAGACGCAAGTTGAATGGCATATCTGATGATGATGATGCTAATGATGTATGTATGAGAGGAGAGAGAGAGAGAGGAGAGAGAGAGAGAGAGAGAGAGGAGAGAGAGAGAGAGAAGAGAGAGAGGGAGAGAGAGAGAGAGAGAGAGAGAGAACAAACCACAGGGAAAATGGAAATATTGAAATCCAACTTGTTTCGCCTCCCGACGTCTTCAGGAGGACTTAGTTATTGAATGGGATTTGATATTTATGGAGCAGTGGAGATACATACATACAGATAGACATTTTTAGACAAAGAATCAGAAAAAAATAGGGCACCTGTATTTTGCCCCAAAAAAAGAAGAAAAAGAAAATAGAAATTTTGTAGATGCGTCAGTGGACAGAGCTCATATTCTACTTGTCAGGTGTTCAGC
>NC_090756.1:46952924-46962924 GCF_036898095.1 Palaemon carinicauda | reverse complement strand
CATATCCTCCTACGCCTATTGATGCAAAGAGTCTCGGTTAGAAATTTGTCAGTCGTCTCTATCTTGAGCTTTCAATTCAATACTTCTCCATTCGCCATCTCCTGTTTCACGCGTCATAGTCTTCAGCTATGTAGGCCTGGGTCTTCCAATTATTTTTGTACCTGGTGAAGCCCAGTCAAATGTTTGGTGAACTCATCTCTCTTGGGGAGTGCGAAGAGTGTGCCCAATCCATCTCCATCCACCCCTCACCATGATCTCATCCACACATGGCACTTGAGTGATCTCTCTTATAGCTTCATTTCTTAAACATTCAGTGTTTATTATTATCAGCTAAACTGCAACCCTAATTGGAAACGTAGGGTGTTATAAGCCCAAGGGCTCCAGCAGGGGAAAATAGCCCAGTGAAGAAAGGAATTAGGGAAATAAGTAAACTACTAGAGCAGTGATGAACAATTGAAATTAAATGTGTAAGAAGAGTAACAACATTAAAACATATACTTCATATATAAACTATAAAAAAGACTTATGCCAGCCTGTTCAACATAGTTTGAAATTTTGAAGGTCATATTGTATCTTAGTTTAGTGAATGAAATGTATCTATTCAAGATCAAGAAAGGGTGAAATATCCGATTTTAGAAAATTTTGTGAATTCATTAAAGTTAAAATTCGATTGACAGTTTGCCAATTTATCTCCAAGAAATAAAAACAAACTCAAAGCATTATTAAAAGTGAGATTTTTTTATTAACAAATATTGCATTAATATCGGAATCGGTGTTTTTGGTGTAAAAACTTTAATCATGTCCATAAACTCAATTTTAAGAATAGGAATAAAAATCTTATTCTCGTGTAAGTAGGAATGGACATTATATATATATATATATATATATATATATAGGGGTAAACCTGTTGATAAATTACGAGAATGTTTCTTTATGGCCAGTCCTGTAACGTGGAGAGTTTTCCTTACATGCCGAACATGGAATTTCTTACCTATTTAGAAGTTATAACGAAAGAAAAACTTGTATATCATCTAGTATCCGAGGATCTTCAACTTAGGAATATTCGAGAATGAGAGAGAGAGAGAGAGAGAGAGAGAGAGAGAGAGAGAGAGCACCTTAGACCTAGACCTATTCATGAGCACACGAAACCACCGGTTCCTGAAAAAGATTCCCTCATGAGATATATAACCCCTTGAAAGTTGTTCCCTCTTACCCACCACCCGGTCCTTCTCCTCCTCTCCCTCCTCTCCCTCCTCCTCCTCTTCTTCAAAATGGCTCTCACATTTCAGAGAGATGAATGGAAAGATTGAGGGTCTGCCATAACCAGTTGCAGGTGTTTGGTTACCGGAGATATCGTATCTTTTCGTTTGCTGCCAGAAATGCTGAATTTTATTAACTTAATTTCCCTATGACTTCTATGCTTGTTAGTGTATTTCTCTTGTTTATTTACACGCTTTTTCCTGGTTTCTTGAAACCATTAGAAAACATCTCAACGAAAACGGTTCCTTCTTTATGGTAGCCTCGCCTAGGCCTAGGATTGAACAGTTCAGTGGCCGTTTCTTTCCCTTAACTGCAAAGCTTTGGAATTTCTTCTTCCTATTATATTGTCTGGATCTTATGATTTCCCTTCATTCAAGAAACAGAGAGGATTGTTGCTTTCTTTGTACTCTTTAGTTTGTTCAATGACTCATATTTATTTGATTTTATTATCATCAAAATTACTAGCTAAGCTACAACCCTGGCTGATGAAGCAGGATGCTATTAGCCTAAGGGTTTCAGTGTGGAAGATTTATTTTTGCTTTATTTTAATTTTTGCTTTTTGCCAAATCCTAGAGAGAGAGAGAGAGAGAGAGAGAGAGAGAGAGAGAGAGAGAGAGAGATTGTGTTAGCGAGCAAAAGTAGTTAGTGTATCGATCGTTTGTGGTGAGAAAGACTGTAGGTATAAATGAGATTGTTTGTTTATGTTTTTAGTTAGGTTACGACAGTGGTGAATGTCTTAGGTGAATGCTTATTTTGATTTAACTGCTGTAACCGTCAGTTGTGTGAACGCTGGATTTATTATTTTTGTATTACCAGTGTGGAAGAGATAATTTATATTCTGAGCAAGTACAGTTTTGTTTATCCTTGCTTGTCGTTTTTATGAATGATAGGAACAATTTATTATTTATCTTTGATTATCGTGCGATAGTTTAGTTAGCTAGGAGTGTTAATAAGTGTTTTTCTTTATTTTGGCAGGCCGTGATTTCTCCTTTGAGAGTTTTTTGTTGTTGAATTAACTGTTGATGACCTGGCCTGGAACTGATTATATTTAGACTGTTTTTTTGGATTAACGATTGTCGATGACCTGGCCTGTGTATAAAGATTGTGTATGATGATGATGACGATGATTATGATGATGATGATACTGACACCTGTGACTCAAGGAGTTGAGGCCGTTATGGCAAATTAAGAACTCTTCTGTTACCATAAACTGTGGTGGTAGTTTGCCGTGAAAAGACAGTTCGGCTTGTGTGTGGTGACAGTGTTGGTGTCGCTATACAAGATAATTCATATATATATTTATTTTTGGTGTTTGTGTGCGGTGTAATTTAAGTTTGTTATGTTTTTTTTTTTGCGTTTATTTGAATGGTATTACGTTTTATTTATATTTAGTGTTCAAGTTTACAATTAGTTTTAAGTGATTACTTTGGTTGTGGATGGTTTGCGGATGTTAAGTATTGTAGTTTTAAGGAAATATAGTATTAAGGTTATGTTTTGTTTTGTTTTTTGTCCTTATGTCTAAGAGTCTGGTTTTAGATAACGTAAGGGGAAAGTTTGTGTTGTGGAGACATTTGTCAGCTAGAGTGATTCAAGGGTGTGGGGGTTGTTTTTGTAACATCCCAGGGTGTGGGGGTTGTTTTTGTAACATCCCGCCACATCAGCAGAGAAAAATAGCCCAGTGAAGAAAGGGAATTCGGAAATGAATAAACTGTATGTAAAGTAATGGACAATTAATATAAAATAGAGATTTTAGAGATGAGATATAGGTTGCTCGCACAGAAGATTTGAAAACAATAGAAGAAAGATGCTCATGATTCAGTTGGAACGAATTAAGTTTTTGGAGTTGAATTAATAAGGTAACTTAACCAGAAAGAAAATATAAGTTTTTGCGGTTAAGTAAAGAAAGTTATTTTTCCACAGAGCAGGTAATTAGCAGTATGTTTTCGTGTAATTGATGCGAATAAATAACACGTTATTATAACTAATGCAGTTTTATATTTGGGAAAAAAAAATTGGCGAAAACAAACTTGTTTAAAGAAGTTTATATCAAGATTATGCTGAATTTCATGAAATAGCTTCAGTAGGCCTAAGGTTACTAGTTCGACTCACAGCATATTTTAGAAGTCTGAACATGTTTTTGGTATAAATATAATGGATTATGCTAGTGTAATTCAAATATCCCTGCCAGGTAATCTGTTGGATAGGGATTTGAGAACTGATCAAGGTAAACAGTTTCTTGTACTGTCTGCTACCTCACTATCCTTGTGAGCTAAGAATGGGATCCTTGGGTCTAGCAGTTGAGTCATCAGCAGCCATTGCCTGGGCCTCCCTGGTCCTAGATTTGGTGAAGAGGGACTTGGGCGCTGATCATATGTATATATGGTCAGTCTCTAGGACATTTTCACTGTCACTTAATTTGGCTGTTTATATTTGTTGTCAGTTAACACTTATACGGTAGTTAACACTTGATGTGGCAGTTAACACTTGATGTGGCAGTTAACACTTATAAGGTAGTTAACGCTTGATGTGGCAGTTAACACTTAAAAGGTAGTTAACGCTTGATGTGGCAGATAACACTAATAGTTAACACTTATAAGGTAGTTAACGCTTGATGTGGCAGTTAACACTTATAAGGTAGTTAACGCTTGATGTGGCAGTTGACACTTTTAAGGTAGTTAACACTTGATGTGGCAGATAACACTTATAAGGTAGTTAACGCTTGATGTGGTAGTTAACACTTATAAGGCAGTTAACGCTTGATGTGGTAGTTAACACTTATAAGGTAGTTAACACTTGATGTGGTAGTTAACACTTATAAGGTAGTTAACACTTGATGTGGCAGTTAACACTTATAAGGTAGTTAACACTTGGTGTGGTTGTTAACATTTAATGTTGATAACGGTTAATGTATCCTTTAAATATTTCTACTCAGCCTCTTTTTACATTTGGGGGGAGGGGGTTGTCTTATCATGAACATTTACACATTCAAAAGGGGTTTACAATTAACCATTATTCATCACTTTGAAGCTTTAAACTCAAAGTCTTATGCTTCAAATATGAAAATTTTAATGACGTTATTATTAGATGCAAATTAATGTAATAGGTGGCCAAATTAAAGTGGCCAAAATTATCTAATAACTATATTTTTTTTTTCATTGAAATTATTTCTATTGGTCGTATTATTTTTTTTTTTTTACTCATTTCTTTTTAATTTTTCCTTTTTTTACTGACCATATACAGCGATCCCTCATTCTACTCATGTAGTCCTAGGTCAATCTCTCCATCTCTTCAATACCTCCTTTCCAAACAGACTAGGACACTCCAAAATCAAACCAATTCTCTCTAGTCCTGGGTAGTGTCATTGCCTCTGTACCATGGTCTTCCACTGTCTTAGGTTAGAGTTCTCTTGCTTGAAGGTACATTCGGGAACACTATTCTATATTATTGTTTTTTTATAGTTTATATATGAAAGATATATTTCAGTGTTGTTACTGTTTCTTAAAATATTTCATTTTAAATGTTTACTGCTTCTCTTGTAGTTTATATATTTCCTTATTTCCTTTCTTCACTGGGTTATTTTTACCATGTTGGAGCCCTTGGGCTTATAGCATCATGCTTTTCCAACTAGGGTTGTAACTTATCTTGATATAATTATAATAATAATAATAATAATAATAATAATAATAATAATAATAATAATAAACCGCGTATAAAAGTGAGACCAGGAGTTCCCATGTGTCTGTCCTCTCCTTTGCAGAGTCATGTAAGGCATCCTGTGGAACCCTTTGGGAGAGCCTTGAACCCTTTTGAGTAGAGGAGACGAGAAATGGAGAGCTTCTTCTCAAACAAAGAAAGACTCCGTCCCGGTAATGGATCAAACGCTCAAACTCCTTCAATCAATCGAAAGTCTTCTCGAACTCTCCTCTTCTTCTTTCTCACTTTTTCTTTCTTCAAGGGAAATTTTGTCCAGTCGATAGAAATCGACGCTTTACATTTTTTTTTTTTTTTTTGTTTATTTTGAATTTTTCACGTTGTTAAAGAATGGATGCAAAGAAAACGGTTTTACTTATATTTAGAGGATCCTACTCAAGTATGAAACCGGTCATAGACTAAGTAAAATTAACCTATCTTTTGTGTGCCTGATGATGGCTTATTATTATTATTATTATAATTATTATTATTATTATTATTATTAGACAAGCTACAACTCTAGTTGGAAAAGCAGGATGCTCTAAGCCCAAGGGCTACTACGGGAAAAATAGCCTTGTCAGGAAAGGAAATAAGGACCCAAATAGAATAGTGTGCCTGATTGTACCCTCAAACAAGAGAATTTTAACACAAGACTTTAAATAAACCTAATTCAGGAAAAGTTAATGGAATTTTAAACTTAATAAAAATAAAAAAAAAGGAACAGGAAATTTATAAATACCAAAAAAGTGTTGAAGCCTTCCTTTGGAAAGACTAATGGGAGCGCTTGCAAGTAGCATTAGCGATAAGCGGCGCTTCAAAAAGACTTTAAATAGTCTTTTCGGAGGAAAGTCTTGCATAAAGTTTTTAGTGTTCTGGCCACGAAAGAAGTCTTAGAGAGAGAGAGAGAGAGAGAGAGAGAGAGAGAGAGAGAGAGAGAGAGAGAGAGAGAGAGAGAGAGAGAAAATATATCTTTATAGAGTCTATTGTCCTTCTTGAATAGATCGATGGGCAGTAGGTAGCCTATGTATAGAGACCGAACTTTTGATAGATGGACTGAAAAAAAGATAGACAGATGTATGGATTCATAGAAGACAGATATCTAGGTATATAGATGGACAGATAAATAGGTAGATAAACAGATATCTAGGTAGATAGACAAAAAGATATCTAGATATAGAGAGAGATATTTAGGTAGAAACATGGACGGATACCTAGGCAGATAGATACACAGATATCTAGGGATATAGATAGAAAACCATCTAGGTAGAAAGATAGACAGATATATGTGCAGATGGATCGACAGATATCTAGGTAGATAGACAGATAGCTAGGTCAATAGATGGAGATATATTTAGGTGGATAGATAGACAGATATCTAGGTATATATATTGACAAACATCTACGTAAATCGATAGACAGACCTCTAGGTAGATATATACACAGACATCTACGTAGATGTGTAGATAGATATCTAGGTAGTTGGATAGACAGACAGCTAGGTAAATAGAATAACAGATATGTAAGTAGATAGACAAATAGATATCTCGGTGGATAAATAGACTAGTAGGGTCAATATATGGAAAATGCCCCCTCAACCCCCAAAACATTGTAACAAAGGGTTTCTCAACTGATTCTGGTAGGTTTTGATGTACTTTTTAGAAACTAAAAGTTTACCAAACTTTGACCCCCGGTAAAATGATTTTTTCAAGATGGCGTCCAAGATGGCCGCCGAAACCTTTGAACGATCATAACTCTATAACTATCAACTCAAATTTGATGATCTTGGTGTCTATTCCTACATTTTGGGGGGCAAAGAACACATTGAGATCATAAAAAATAATGTTGGCCTATTATGTGTCAACGTTTAGGGGGTAGAGGTGGCATTTTCCATATATTTGATTGAATCTGACTGCATAACTAATTCGCATCTTTCTCTATTTCAGATATGATTCAACAATGAGTGCAAGCACAGTCAGTCAAACTTCTTGTCTAATCTGTAAGGAGGAGATTGAGGATTTCAGTGATAACTGGGTTGCAATTCAGTGGAAGGGGTTAAAAAGGAATAAATGATGCCAGTATAAAGCGGAAAGACGATCTTTTAGTTAAAGCTGGCATGAAAGTGCATACAAGCTGTCGTCAACAGTACATTAATGTTAAAAACATTAAAAGCCATGTTGTAAAAAAAAGTAGTGCTTTAGTGCCAGGAAAAAGAACCACAAGATGCTCAAGTGGTGCTTTTGATAGTGCAAAGGACTGCATATTCTGTTTATGTACTATTGATTTGGACAAGGGACACTTTAGCTGGGTATGCAGGACAAATTTGTGGAAACAATTTTGGAGGTCTGCGAATCCCGTTCAGATAATTGGGTACTAACTGTAAAGGGCCGCATTGAATACCATTTACAAGATTTACATGCAGTAGATGGCCTTTATCATCATTCATGTAGTAGAAATTTCAGGAACCTCAAGTCTGTGTCTTTTGAGTTCCAGCATGCCCCTGATGCCAAGCGCAGAAAGCCAGGCCGTCCTAAAGATGAAGATGAGTATGAAGCATTTCAGAATATGGGTGCTTTCCTAGAACTGAACAGTGAGGAAACACTAACTGCGACATCTTTGAGCCTCATAATGAAAGCTTATCTTTCCAATACTGATTCTGAACCCTATGACAATTACAGTTTGAAAAAAGCATCTTAAAGAGTGCTTTAAGGAGTCAATTTATATTTTCTGAAGGAGAAGGCTTGTACGATATTGTCACTATGAGAGAACAAACATCGCAGATTCTGAGATCATATTACAAAGGAAAGTGTCAGGAAGATGATGAAGAATCCCCAAAACGAGCTATTATTGAAACTGCCGCCAGATTAATCAAAAGTGACCTCATGTCTGAGGTTTCCACTATGAAGAATCAGTAACCAAGTAGTGAGGATTTAAAGCTTAATTCAGCGCTTTCATTCATTCCTATTATTATTATTATTTTTATTATTATTATTATTATTATTATTAGCTAAGCTATAAACCTAGTTTATTAAAGAGGAGGATATAAGTCCAAGGGCTCCAACAGGAAAAAATAGCCCAGAGAGGAAAGGAAACCAGGAAATGAATAAACTACAAGAGAAGTCTATCTATCTATCTATCGAGGTGCCATGTCCTCGACGTGGGCTGTCAATTGCCTCCATTTGGTCCTGTCTGTAGCTGCCGGAATAAATTGTCCAGTTGTCACATTTTCATTCACATCCTCCAGTGAGCTGTCCAAAAACTTTTTCCTTTGCCGGCCTCTTATTCCTCTCCCCTCTATCTTATTATTATTAGCTGAGCTACAATTCTAATTGGAAAAGGCTCCTATAAGCCCAAGGGCTTCTCAGTGAGGAAAGGATATAAGCAAATAAATAGATAAACTACAAAAGAAGTAATGAACAATTGATATAAAATCTTCTAAGAACAGTAACAATATTCAAACAGACCTTTCATATATATGGTGAGGGGAGGTGGGTTGGGCATGCTCTTCGCACTCCCCAAGAAAGATTAGTTCACCAACCTTTGAACTGGGCTCCACAAGGCTCTAGAATACTTGGAAGATCCAGGCCTACGTGGGTGAGGATTATAAAGCGTGGAGTAGGAGATGATGAATGGGAAAGTATTGAATTAAATGTTTAAGATAGAGACGACTTGGCAAATTCTAACCGAGGCCCTTTGCGTTAATAGCCGTAGGAGGAGATGATAATGATAATATAAACTGTAAAAACAGATTTTTGTCAGCCTGTTCATCATTAAAACATTCGCAGGAAGTTGGAACTTTTTGAGTTCCATTATGTATAATAATAGTGCAATTTATGATAAAATGGAAAACCAGAAAATAGGAATTACTTATTGCATGAAGTCTGGACTAGACTTTCTAATCTCTTTGAAGTTCATCAAATAACGTTTTGACAAAACTTTACTTTTCTTAAGATTGCGAGATTTTCTCCCGAGGTTTACTAGAATTCCCGGTTCTTTGATGTCTGCAGAAACATGCTCTTTAATTTTCTTCTCTTGCAAAAAAATTTCTTTACTTTTTATGTTTTGCCAAAAAAATGTGTATATATATATATATATATATATATATATATATATATATATATATATATATATATATATATATATATATATATATATACACACACACATATAAATATATATATATATATATATATATATATATATATATATATATATATATATATATATATATATATATATATATATATATATATATGTTTTTTCAAAAAGGCCCATAAAAGAAACACAGGAAATATGAATAAATCACACTATATTTCGGTCAATAAACATCGACCCTCTTCAGGATGTAGAGTAAAAGTAAGGAATACAGTGGAGAGTGACGGTTTATATATGAAAGCTCTCCACTGTATTCCTTACTTTTACTCTACATCCTGAAGAGGGTCGATGTTCATTGACCGAAATATAGTGTGATTTATTCATATTTCCTGTGTTTCTTTTATGGGCCTTTTTGAAAAAACATGTTAAACTGTTCGATTACAGTTATAAATAAGACATATATATATATATATATATATATATATATATATATATATATATATATATATATATATATATATATACATATATATATATATATATATATATATATATATATATATATATATATATATATATTTATATACATACACACACACATATATATATATATATATATATATATATATATATATATATATATATATATATATATATATATATATATATATATAACTTTATTTTCATTTTGCCCAAAAACAATATTTTTATTCTTATTATTGGTAAAAAATAATTATTTTAATTTGGTAAAGAAGAGTTTTTTTTTCTTTCATTCTGCTTTAAAAGCAAATTTTTATTTTCATCTTCGCAAAAGAATAATTATAAACACATACACACACACACACACACACACACGCATACGTACACACACACACACACACACACTTTTTCTTTATAAAATAGGGGAGGCTATTATTATTATTATTATTATTATTATTATTATTATTATTATTATTAT
>NC_090756.1:46940424-46945424 GCF_036898095.1 Palaemon carinicauda | reverse complement strand
TTTGAGCTAGGGACAGGGAATGGGGGAGCTTATTGGTCCACGTGGTGGGTCATCAGCCGCCATTGCCTGGCCCTCCATGGTCCTAGCACGGGCGCTGATCGTATGTAATATGGCCCAACTGAATTCTTGGACAACAGAGATAGAATAACAATATTCCAATTTAACTGAGGCTATATATATATATATATATATATATATATATATATATATATATATATATATATATATATATATATATGTGTGTGTGTGTGTGTGTGTGTGTGTGTGTGTGTGTGTGTGTGTGTGTGTGTACAGTTAGAATCAAAAGAACGCCGTCACTCGGGCGGAAATCTTTCGTCAGATGTCTCTAGTGTTCCCATACGAAATGGGCGGAGCATTCTCAAACCTTAGCGAATCAGAGAGTAAAGGGCTGTGTTTGTTAGCAAAAGCATACAAATGTTACAAATCGAGTTGCCATATTTCAATCCTGTATAATCATTTGACGTCTCAACAATTCACTACAAATACAAAACGCACACACACACACACTCATATATATATATATATATATATATATATATATATATATATATATATATATATATATATATATATATAGCCTCAGTTAAATTGGAATATTGTTATTCAATCTCTGTTGTCCATATACATATATATGTGTATATATATATATATATATATATATATATATATATATATATATATATATATACAGTATACATTATATATATATATATATATATATATATATATATATATACATATATATATATATATATATATATATATATATATATATATATATACCATTGCTACTTTTTGTAAGAGGGCCCAAGTAGACACTTTCCAGGAAAGGTAGGGGGGCCATTCCGACACTGAGCAAATAAGAAAGTCATTTCTGTTTTAGGGGTCGTGGAGACAGGCTGATTGTAAACTCATGATACAGCCTGTAAGATATTGTATCATTGCCTTAGATTTATTTGATAACCGTCAATGTTCTAGCAAATTTGGATAACCTAATTCATTATTAGTTGATTTGTAAAAGATAGCAGCAGTAGAATAAAGTCGCTGCGGTTGATGGAAGCTCGTTAAGTAACAAAATTTAAGTATTAACTTTGCATAATAGATGATCGATGATGGATATAATAGATATTGATGACTGCAAAGCACATTGAAAACAATAAGAATTTACTATTTCGTATCGAAAATAATTTTTATTGAGGTAGATGAGGACGCTATCACATTCTGGCAATGGGTTTAAAAATTGGTTTTATTGACAAATCATAGTCTCAGAGCGACATAATTTTCAGAAATTTTGTCATGAAACTATGATATACCTATTTTCCCTAAATGAATTCTCCTATAATTTTTGCTGAAAATATACATGAATAGATGGCATAAGCACGAAGTGATTCCCCATTTTAATTCCCTGATTGTAAGATATCAATGATTCTATAATTGCTAGTAGTTTTATCTTGAGAAATTAAACAGCTTTGAGATCAAACCATTTGCTTTTGGGTGTTTGGAGGATTTGTTTCCTTTAGGATCCGTATACCAACATTTGTGCGGCTGCATATAGTTTGATCATTGTATTTTGTACTCCTATATATACCTTAAATGTTCTGTAGGAAAATCTAACCATTTGCTTTAAAATCGACTAAGATATTTTCGTTAACTGGAATAATGATAGAGGAATGGGATATATATTGTATGAAAAATCTGAGGGGCACCACTCATTCATGGAAGCATGCTTCACAATGCATTTTTTTTTTTTACTTAGATGGAGATTGTAAAAACTAAGATAGAGGAAAATGAAATACAGATCTCCAAATGCCTTATTCCGGAATCTAGCTAATGAATATCATGTCTTGGTGTCACACAAATATCAAATAGTTCCAAGTTGGAATGGTCAAGTGAAGGTGTTTCGGCTGCCGCTTGGGAGAGATTTCCTTTATGGAGGCACAGTGAGAAGCTAAGAACCAAAGTTGACGCCCTAAGACGAGCACCGAGGCAGTAGGGCATTCATTTTAAAGATAATATTTAATAAATAAATGAATAAATAATGATAGAAAAGAACACAAATGGTAAATAATGAATCAGGGGATAGAGGAAGAAGCTCAGGAGATAAAATCTAAAGAATGAGAGGAAATATTAAGTAATCCATGAGTATTGCTCCTCAGCTTTATGATTTAGTGATTAAAAGGACAATCAAACTTTTATTTCCGAGATATTTTAATATTTGTTTTTCCCATCCTCTCCTCACGGCACCAGCTGTATAAATTGTGGTTTAACTAAAACCCTGATAGGCTGAGGAGTTGGTATGGATAGCTTTTGTTCGAACAACCCGAACTAGAGCTTCACGGATAGTAATGCATTTTTTGCTTGTTAAGCGCCCATCTACCTTACGTAATTTACCTGGTCAAGAGACCCACATCTAGCACGACATAGCTGTGCTAATTCGGGCACTTGATCACTGTAAATAAGGACTTTTTCATACAAAGCTAAGCCTATTTGAATCAAGATTATAAGACCTTTGTGCCATGCAATTGATAAGAAGTTGGTTTGATCTCAAAGCTGTTTAATTTCTCAAGATAAAACTACTAGCAATTATAGAATCATTGATATCTTACAATCAGGGAATTAAAATGGGGAATCACTTCGTGCTTATGCCATCTATTCATGTATATTTTCAGCAAAAATTATAGGAGAATTCATTTAGGGAAAATAGGTATATCATAGTTTCATGACAAAATTTCTGAAAATTATGTCGCTCTGAGACTATGATTTGTCAATAAAACCAATTTTTAAACCCATTGCCAGAATGTGATAGCGTCCTCATCTGCCTCAATAAAAATTATTTTCGATACGAAATAGTAAATTCTTATTGTATTCAAGGTGCTTTGCAGTCATCAGTATCTATTATATCCATCATCGATCATCTATTATGCAAAGTTAATACTTAAATTTTGTTACTTAACGACCTTCCATCAACAGCAGCGACTTTATTCTACTGCTGCTATCTTTTACAAATCAACTAATAATGAATTAGGTTATCCAAATTTGCTAGAACATTGACGGTTATCAAATAAATCTAAGGCAATGATACAATATCTTACAGGCTGTATCATGAGTTTACAATCAGCCTGTCTCCACGACCCCTAAAACAGAAATGACTTTCTTATTTGCTCAGTGTCGGAATGGCTGGGGCAGGGGGGTGAAGGAGAACCGCCCCCCTACCTTTCCTGGAAAGTGTCTACTTGGGCCCTCTTACAAAAAGTAGCAATGGTATATATATATATATATATATATATATATATATATATATATATATATATATATATATATATATATATATATATATATATGTATATATATATATATATATATATATATATATATATATATATATATATATATAATGTATACTGTATATATATATATATATATATATATATATATATATATATATATATATATATATATATATATATATATATATATATACACACATATATATATATATATATATATATATATATATATATATATATATATATATATATATATATATATATATATGAGTGTGTGTTTGTGTGTGCGTTTTGTATTTGTAGTGAATTGTTGAGACGTCAAATGATTATACAGAATTGAAATATGGCAACTCGATTTGTAACATTTGTATGCTTTTGCTAACAAACACAGCACTTTACTCTCTGATTCGCTAAGGTTTGAGAATGCTCCGCCCATTTCGTATGGGAACACTAGAGACATCTGACGAAAGATTTCCGCCCGAGTGCCGGCGTTCTTTTGATTCTAACTGTACACACACACACACACACACACACACACACACACACACATATATATATATATATATATATATATATATATATATATATATATATATATATATATATATATATATACATATATATAGCCTCAGTTAAATTGGAATATTGTTATTCAATCTCTGTTGTCCAAGAATTCAGTTGGGCCATATTACATACGATCAGCGCCCGTGCTAGGACCATGGAGGGCCAGGCAATGGCGGCTGATGACCCACCACGTGGACCAATAAGCTCCCCCATTCCCTGTCCCTAGCTCAAAAGGACAGTGAAGTTTCAATTAAAGCTATCGAGCTTGAGCTGGGTTCAAAATCCCTTCCAAAAGATAGCGGGGCAGGGAAGTTTACAATAGACTACCTCCTGACTTAGCAAAGCCAGCGAACTTGACTTTCAGGTCATGGTACTTGTGTATTAGTCGAGATTGGTAAGGAAGGATAAGCCAATTTCCTAAGTTAGGTTAAGTTAGCTCAGATTAAGATGGACGAGTGTCAGGTGATATATTTCTTCTTTTTTCATAGAATTGTTAGTTTTTGAGAAATTTTTCAGTTTATGATTGCTTATGATGTTATGGGTGTTACTTCGAAAAATCAGTTTTTTATTTATAAATGGATACTTAAAATAATCCATTGTGGTATTCTTATGTGGATCTGTTATTACAATCTTTGTTTATTTTGTAAATGAATAAAAAAAATCCGAGATGCTACTACATGCTACTATACCTTTTATTTTATATATATTCTGTATATCTATATCAATATCTATATATATATATATATATATATATATATATATATATATATATATATAGATAGATAGATAGATATAGATATATATACATATATATATATATATATATATATATATATATATATATATATATATATATATATATATATATATATATATTCTAATTTATTAATTACATTTTTGAATTTTTCAGAGACTAAAAAACCCTAGTCCCTCGTTCATTGCCATGCTTCAACGAAAAATCATTTTGAATAGCTTATCATAAAACACGCATTGCCGATGTTAGAAAATAGTTTTTATTAAAAATTTTACATTTCGCATTTGCAAAAATTACAGCTATTATTATTATTATTATTATTATTATTATTATTATTATTATTATTATTATTATTATTATTATTATTATTACCT
>NC_090756.1:46922924-46930424 GCF_036898095.1 Palaemon carinicauda | reverse complement strand
GTCTATCTATCTACCTAGATAGTTTTCTATCTATATCCCTAGATATCTGTGTATCTATCTGCCTAGGTATCCGTCCATGTTTCTACCTAAATATCTCTCTCTATATCTAGATATCTTTTTGTCTATCTACCTAGATATCTGTTTATCTACCTATTTATCTGTCCATCTATATACCTAGATATCTGTCTTCTATGAATCCATACATCTGTCTATCTTTTTTTCAGTCCATCTATCAAAAGTTCGGTCTCTATACATAGGCTACCTACTGCCCATCGATCTATTCAAGAAGGACAATAGACTCTATAAAGATATATTTTCTCTCTCTCTCTCTCTCTCTCTCTCTCTCTCTCTCTCTCTCTCTCTCTCTCTCTCTCTCTCTCTCTCTCTAAGACTTCTTTCGTGGCCAGAACACTAAAAACTTTATGCAAGACTTTCCTCCGAAAAGACTATTTAAAGTCTTTTTGAAGCGCCGCTTATCGCTAATGCTACTTGCAAGCGCTCCCATTAGTCTTTCCAAAGGAAGGCTTCAACACTTTTTTGGTATTTATAAATTTCCTGTTCCTTTTTTTTTATTTTTATTAAGTTTAAAATTCCATTAACTTTTCCTGAATTAGGTTTATTTAAAGTCTTGTGTTAGAATTCTCTTGTTTGAGGGTACAATCAGGCACACTATTCTATTTGGGTCCTTATTTCCTTTCCTGACAAGGCTATTTTTCCCGTAGTAGCCCTTGGGCTTAGAGCATCCTGCTTTTCCAACTAGAGTTGTAGCTTGTCTAATAATAATAATAATAATAATAATAATAATAATAATAAGCCATCATCAGGCACACAAAAGATAGGTTAATTTTACTTAGTCTATGACCGGTTTCATACTTGAGTAGGATCCTCTAAATATAAGTAAAACCGTTTTCTTTGCATCCATTCTTTAACAACGTGAAAAATTCAAAATAAAAAAAAAAATGTAAAGCGTCGATTTCTATCGACTGGACAAAATTTCCCTTGAAGAAAGAAAAAGTGAGAAAGAAGAAGAGGAGAGTTCGAGAAGACTTTCGATTGATTGAAGGAGTTTGAGCGTTTGATCCATTACCGGGACGGAGTCTTTCTTTGTTTGAGAAGAAGCTCTCCATTTCTCGTCTCCTCTACTCAAAAGGGTTCAAGGCTCTCCCCAAGGGTTCCACAGGATGCCTTACATGACTCTGCAAAGGAGAGGACAGACACATGGGAACTCCTGGTCTCACTTTTATACGCGGTTTATTATTATTATTATTATTATTATTATTATTATTATTATTATTATTATTATATCAAGATAAGTTACAACCCTAGTTGGAAAAGCATGATGCTATAAGCCCAAGGGCTCCAACATGGTAAAAATAACCCAGTGAAGAAAGGAAATAAGGAAATATATAAACTACAAGAGAAGTAGTAAACATTTAAAATGAAATATTTTAAGAAACAGTAACAACACTGAAATATATCTTTCATATATAAACTATAAAAAAACAATAATATAGAATAGTGTTCCCGAATGTACCTTCAAGCAAGAGAACTCTAACCTAAGACAGTGGAAGACCATGGTACAGAGGCAATGACACTACCCGGGACTAGAGAGAATTGGTTTGATTTTGGAGTGTCCTTCTAGTCTGTTTGGAAAGGAGGTATTGAAGAGATGGAGAGATTGACCTAGGACTACATGAGTAGAATGAGGGATCGCTGTATATGGTCAGTAAAAAAAGGAAAAATTAAAAAGAAATGAGTAAAAAAAAAAAAATAATACGACCAATAGAAATAATTTCAATGGAAAATAAAAATATAGTTTTTAGATAATTTTGGCCACTTTAATTTGGCCACCTATTACATTAATTTACATCTAATAATAACGTCATTAAAATTTTCATATTTGAAGCATAAGACTTTGAGTTTAAAGCTTCAAAGTGATGAATAATGGCTAATTGTAAACCCATTTTGAATGTGTAAATGTTCATGATAAGACAACCCCCTCCCCCCAAATGTAAAAAGAGGCTGAGTAGAAATATTTAAAGGATACATTAACCGTTATCAACATTAAATGTTAACAACCACACCAAGTGTTAACTACCTTATAAGTGTTAACTGCCACATCAAGTGTTAACTACCTTATAAGTGTTAACTGCCACATCAAGTGTTAACTACCTTATAAGTGTTAACTACCACATCAAGCGTTAACTGCCTTATAAGTGTTAACTACCACATCAAGCGTTAACTACCTTATAAGTGTTATCTGCCACATCAAGTGTTAACTACCTTAAAAGTGTCAACTGCCACATCAAGCGTTAACTACCTTATAAGTGTTAACTGCCACATCAAGCGTTAACTACCTTATAAGTGTTAACTATTAGTGTTATCTGCCATATCAAGCGTTAACTACCTTATAAGTGTTAACTGCCACATCAAGCGTTAACTACCTTATAAGTGTTAACTGCCACATCAAGTGTTAACTGCCACATCAAGTGTTAACTGCCACATCAAGTGTTAACTACCGTATAAGTGTTAACTGACAACAAATATAAACAGCCAAATTAAGTGACAGTGAAAATGTCCTAGAGACTGACCATATATACATATGATCAGCGCCCAAGTCCCTCTTCACCAAATCTAGGACCAGGGAGGCCCAGGCAATGGCTGCTGATGACTCAACTGCTAGACCCAAGGATCCCATTCTTAGCTCACAAGGATAGTGAGGTAGCAGACAGTACAAGAAACTGTTTACCTTGAGCAGTTCTCAAATCCCTATCCAACAGATTACCTGGCAGGGATATTTGAATTACACTAGCATAATCCATTATATTTATACCAAAAACATGTTCAGACTTCTAAAATATGCTGTGAGTCGAACTAGTAACCTTAGGCCTACTGAAGCTATTTCATGAAATTCAGCATAATCTTGATATAAACTTCTTTAGACAAGTTTGTTTTCGCCAATTTTTTTTTCCCAAATATAAAACTGCATTAGTTATAATAACGTGTTATTTATTCGCATCAATTACACGAAAACATACTGCTAATTACCTGCTCTGTGGAAAAATAACTTTCTTTACTTAACCGCAAAAACTTATATTTTCTTTCTGGTTAAGTTACCTTATTAATTCAACTCCAAAAACTTAATTCGTTCCAACTGAATCATGAGCATCTTTCTTCTATTGTTTTCAAATCTTCTGTGCGAGCAACCTATATCTCATCTCTAAAATCTCTATTCTATATTAATTGTCCATTACTTTACATACAGTTTATTCATTTCCGAATTCCCTTTCTTCACTGGGCTATTTTTCTCTGCTGATGTGGCGGGATGTTACAAAAACAACCCCCACACCCTTGAAACACTCTAGCTGACAAATGTCTCCACAACACAAACTTTCCCCTTACGTTATCTAAAACCAGACTCTTAGACATAAGGACAAAAAACAAAACAAAACATAACCTTAATACTATATTTCCTTAAAACTACAATACTTAACATCCGCAAACCATCCACAACCAAAGTAATCACTTAAAACTAATTGTAAACTTGAACACTAAATATAAATAAAACGTAATACCATTCAAATAAGCGCAAAAAAAAAAAAACATAACAAACTTAAATTACACCGCACACAAACACCAAAAATAAATATATATATGAATTATCTTGTATAGCGACACCAACACTGTCACCACACACAAGCCGAACTGTCTTTTCACGGCAAACTACCACCACAGTTTATGGTAACAGAAGAGTTCTTAATTTGCCATAACGGCCTCAACTCCTTGAGTCACAGGTGTCAGTATCATCATCATCATAATCATCGTCATCATCATCATACACAATCTTTATACACAGGCCAGGTCATCGACAATCGTTAATCCAAAAAAACAGTCTAAATATAATCAGTTCCAGGCCAGGTCATCAACAGTTAATTCAACAACAAAAAACTCTCAAAGGAGAAATCACGGCCTGCCAAAATAAAGAAAAACACTTATTAACACTCCTAGCTAACTAAACTATCGCACGATAATCAAAGATAAATAATAAATTGTTCCTATCATTCATAAAAACGACAAGCAAGGATAAACAAAACTGTACTTGCTCAGAATATAAATTATCTCTTCCACACTGGTAATACAAAAATAATAAATCCAGCGTTCACACAACTGACGGTTACAGCAGTTAAATCAAAATAAGCATTCACCTAAGACATTCACCACTGTCGTAACCTAACTAAAAACATAAACAAACAATCTCATTTATACCTACAGTCTTTCTCACCACAAACGATCGATACACTAACTACTTTTGCTCGCTAACACAATCTCTCTCTCTCTCTCTCTCTCTCTCTCTCTCTCTCTCTCTCTCTCTCTCTCTCAGGATTTGGCAAAAAGCAAAAATTAAAATAAAGCAAAAATAAATCTTCCACACTGAAACCCTTAGGCTAATAGCATCCTGCTTCATCAGCCAGGGTTGTAGCTTAGCTAGTAATTTTGATGATAATAAAATCAAATAAATATGAGTCATTGAACAAACTAAAGAGTACAAAGAAAGCAACAATCCTCTCTGTTTCTTGAATGAAGGGAAATCATAAGATCCAGACAATATAATAGGAAGAAGAAATTCCAAAGCTTTGCAGTTAAGGGAAAGAAACGGCCACTGAACTGTTCAATCCTAGGCCTAGGCGAGGCTACCATAAAGAAGGAACCGTTTTCGTTGAGATGTTTTCTAATGGTTTCAAGAAACCAGGAAAAAGCGTGTAAATAAACAAGAGAAATACACTAACAAGCATAGAAGTCATAGGGAAATTAAGTTAATAAAATTCAGCATTTCTGGCAGCAAACGAAAAGATACGATATCTCCGGTAACCAAACACCTGCAACTGGTTATGGCAGACCCTCAATCTTTCCATTCATCTCTCTGAAATGTGAGAGCCATTTTGAAGAAGAGGAGGAGGAGGGAGAGGAGGGAGAGGAGGAGAAGGACCGGGTGGTGGGTAAGAGGGAACAACTTTCAAGGGGTTATATATCTCATGAGGGAATCTTTTTCAGGAACCGGTGGTTTCGTGTGCTCATGAATAGGTCTAGGTCTAAGGTGCTCTCTCTCTCTCTCTCTCTCTCTCTCTCTCTCTCTCTCTCTCTCTCTCTCTCTCTCTCATTCTCTCTCTCTCTCTCTTACCGAATATTCCTAAGTTGAAGATCCTCGGATACTAGATGATATACAAGTTTTTCTTTCGTTATAACTTCTAAATAGGTAAGAAATTCCATGTTCGGCATGTAAGGAAAACTCTCCACGTTACAGGACTGGCCATAAAGAAACATTCTCGTAATTTATCAACAGGTTTACCCCTATATATATATATATATATATATATATATATATATATATATATATATATATATATATATATATATATATATATATATATATATATATATATATATATATATATATATATATATATATATATAATGTCCATTCCTACTTACACGAGAATAAGATTTTTATTCCTATTCTTAAAATTGAGTTTATGGACATGATTAAAGTTTTTACACCAAAAACACCGATCCGATATTAATGCAATATTTGTTAATAAAAAAATCTCACTTTTAATAATGCTTTGAGTTTGTTTTTATTTCTTGGAGATAAATTGGCAAACTGTCAATCGAATTTTAACTTTAATGAATTCACAAAATTTTCTAAAATCGGATATTTCACCCTTTCTTGATCTTGAATAGATACATTTCATTCACTAAACTAAGATACAATATGACCTTCAAAATTTCAAACTATGTTGAACAGGCTGGCATAAGTCTTTTTTATAGTTTATATATGAAGTATATGTTTTAATGTTGTTACTCTTCTTACACATTTAATTTCAATTGTTCATCACTGCTCTAGTAGTTTACTTATTTCCCTAATTCCTTTCTTCACTGGGCTATTTTCCCCTGCTGGAGCCCTTGGGCTTATAACACCCTACGTTTCCAATTAGGGTTGCAGTTTAGCTGATAATAATAAACACTGAATGTTTAAGAAATGAAGCTATAAGAGAGATCACTCAAGTGCCATGTGTGGATGAGATCATGGTGAGGGGTGGATGGAGATGGATTGGGCACACTCTTCGCACTCCCCAAGAGAGATGAGTTCACCAAACATTTGACTGGGCTTCACCAGGTACAAAAATAATTGGAAGACCCAGGCCTACATAGCTGAAGACTATGACGCGTGAAACAGGAGATGGCGAATGGAGAAGTATTGAATTGAAAGCTCAAGATAGAGACGACTGACAAATTTCTAACCGAGACTCTTTGCATCAATAGGCGTAGGAGGATATGATGATGACGATATATAAACATGTAACCAAAAAGACTGCAAAATTCTCTCTCTCTCTCTCTCTCTCTCTCTCTCTCTCTCTCTCTCTCCCACAAACAGACAGGCAAAATGGATGAAATCAATTACACTTCTTGCATATGAAATATTATTTTTTTTTTCTTTCATTCTATATTCATATAAAACTTGAAAAAAAAATTCCTTTACGCAAAACAATAGAATAGAAAAGACCGCCCAATAATACCTCCAGGGCCAGATCCGGATTAAATATGAAAAAGAGAGGTGGATAGTAAAGAGAAAGTGATAAATAAGGATTTGGGTCATATTTTTCGATTAATATTTTCTATTTGAATATTTTTTTTTTTTTTTTCATTCTGGGGAAATGGAAATGGTTGAGCGGTTTTTTAATAGATAAAAGAAGAGGATTTTCAGTAATATATTAAATTTGTTCACCAAATGGTTTGATTCTAAGATGGATCCGGATCCGGATGAAGAATTTTCTCAAAGCAGGAGAAAATTAAAACTGAGAGAGAGAGAGAGAGAGAGAGAGAGAGAGAGAGAGAGAGAGAGAGAGAGAGAGAACTGAAGGGATCAGACAGATTAAATAGAGCTAGGAATCGAAGACAAGAATGGATTGGAAAATGAAAACAATAGTGAAGAAAGGATTTTACCAATGTCGATATATAGAAACAAAAGGAATGTTACCTTATTGGATCTAATTGTGGTATAGGAAATGAATATATATATATATATATATATATATATATATATATATATATATATATATATATATATATATATATATATATATATATATATATATATCGTGCTAATTATTGCTTTCCCAGAATTTAAATAACCAGCTAATTACTGTGCAAGGAGATGAGAACTGCAGGATTGCATTATTTTGAAGCAAATGGAGAGCGTGACGTTGTAAACTATATATACACACACACACACACACATATATATATAAATATATATATATATGTATATATATATATATATATATATATATATATATATATATATATATATATATATATATATATATATATATATATATATATATATATATTTACAGGAGTCTTTAGTGTACAGCAAAGGGGAGACTTTGGCACGCACTGCTTGTTTTTGCCCAAGGGAAGACTACACCAAAAAAGTGAAAG
>NC_090756.1:46918276-46922424 GCF_036898095.1 Palaemon carinicauda | reverse complement strand
TACAGTATATATATATATATATATATATATATTTATTTATTTATATATATATATATATATATATATATATATATATATATATATATATATATATATATATATATATATATATATATAATGCAAGAGGTAGATAGGGAAGGACCAAAAGAATCCTTTGATTAAAAGGCAATATATTGCAAACAAGCTCATAAATATTATGAACTTCAATTTTCTCTGTTTCTGAAAGAGAAATACATCATAACTAAAATGAAAATGAAATGATATTCTTAATGGCTCATTGAGCTTCAAACTCTGCTCTAGAATCAGAAAATCAAGGGAAAAACTAGAAGAGGATTCAACAAAAATCTGATTCTCTATTTTACCGTGATGGGAAAAGTTCTCTTTGGAATAGAAAGAACCTCCCCTCCCCCCAAAAAAGGAAAAGAGTTAGTGCCTTAATGAAGCGTCTGGAGGAACAATTGAAAGACAAAAAAAAAACCTGATAGAGCTTCAATATCCATTAAACCTTTTAAGGAAGGAAGACTTTGGATTTTGGAGACTCTTTTCTCTAGTTGGAAGAATTTACTTCCTTCGAATTCAGCCCCTTTAGGAACACGAGACCTGAATTTTCCATGTGAATTAGAATGAATTAAGATGTTTCTTTGGCCCACTATTTAACAATGCCATTTCGAAGCTGTTTACGGAATTGCCTGAATATGTTTAGGTTTTGGAATGACACAGTTTTGTTTAAGTGAATCATAGAAGGAATAAAAAAAGATGGTAGATTTGAATAGGGAACGCAGAAATGTAGTACTAAAAATGAATATTAGTAAAACTGCAAATATGTAGGACTGAAAATGAATGTGAGTAAAACTGCAGAAATGTAGGATTGAAAAGATTATGAATACAACTGCAAAAATGTAGGACTGTAAATGAATATGAGTAAAACTAAAATAATTTTCAATGAAAATGCAGAGACAACAAATTAGAGCTATGGACGAACATCAATAGTTTGATAATGAATGTACATAGTATTATCCTATGCATCAGAATCTTGGAGCTTTACAAATCTTTAGATCATGATCAAATTACAACTCAAAGAGCTATGGAAAAAATACTAATGGGAATATCACTAACAGACAGAAAAAGAGCTACGAGAGCAAACTAAAGCAGAGGATATTTTTAAAAAATGTAGGAAAAGGAAATTGTCGTGAGCAGGACATTTAATGAGAATGAGAGTTAACAAATGGACATGAAAATAACAGAATGGATACCTGGAGATTGCAATTGAACCAGGGGAAGGAAATGAAGAAGATGGATTGACGAACTAAGAAAATTTGCGAGTGTGGACTGGCATAGATGGAGCATAAACAGACGCAAGTGGAAGGATATTTCTGAGGCCTTTGATGATGATTAAAAGGCTAAGTCTTAACATTACCATGAAAAATGAGATTGTCATTAAAATTTCTTTCTAATAGGGTAAAAAAAAGAGAAATTGTATAAAAAAAAATTAGTGAAATAAGTAAAGAAATGTGAAAGTTCTCAGATTAGGCAAATCAATCTCGAATTGTTCGATCTACGGATCAAAAATGGATGAATGATCTGTCAGAAACCTTTGCACACTCTTATAGGGCTGTGGCCTTATTATCCCATTTATTTAAAAGGTGACCTTATCAAAGGATGGTTGCTTTAGTCCTTTTAACCTTATCAAAGGGTAGTTACTACAATATCTGATTTCATGAAAGGGTAATATTTTAAATGGCTGAAGCTACATTTTGCATTTGATGAAATCTCAAACTTCTAAAGGATAGATGCTCTGGTGTCACATTTCTTAAAAGATAACCTTATCAGAGGTCGATGATGAAATATCTCAAATAATTAAAGTACATTTGATGCATTATCCTGTAACTTAAAATGTTAATCTTTTTCCCAAAACCATTTGATTTAATTAAAAGCTTCGATTTTTAATTAAATCTAAATTCACTTGAGGATATGAATTTCATCTCATATCCTCCCTACATTTAAGGAGAGAGAGAGAGAGAGAGAGGAGAGAGAGAGAGAGAGAGAGAGAGAGAGAGAGAGAGAGAGAGATTCATCTACTTTCAATGTCAATGATGAACAATGGATTAAAATTCGTGAATTTCAAAGGTGGTGAGGAACGTGTTTCAATTACTCTGACCCCTTTATAAGGACACCCTCATTGCGAGAGGAAATCTCCGGAGTCAGACATTTGATTAATGCAACATTTAAGAAATATGAAAAAAACATAAGAAAATTAGAACTTGAAAGATCCCATTGCGTAATGCAAGATTTAGGAAAAAAATAAAAACAAGAAAACTAAAACTTTAATATAATGAAACTTGAAACAAGTTTCACTTTGTTTTTCAAGATATATAGTGATGTCAATTACTCTCGGATTAATTGTCCCTTACTTGAGTACTCAATTCAATTAGAATTATAAATGCCTTTGATGAATACTGAAATAGAGAGGCCCTGAAAAAGTGATTTTGACAGAATCAATAGACAAAAGTTTCTTGGTAAATCGTCTCTCTAATTTACGAGACTTGGGATTAAAATCCTAGTTGGAAAAGTAGGATGCTCTAAGCCAAAGGGCTCCACCAGGGAAAAATAGCCCCGTGAGGAAAGGAAATAAGGAAATAAACTACAAGAGAAGTAATGAACAACTAAAATATTTCAAAAACAGTAACGGTATTAAAATAACTTTTTCATACATAAACTATAAAAACTTCAAAAAAGGAGGAAGAGAAGTTAGAAAGAAAAGAAGGTATTCTTAGAAATTATAGCCTTTTTTTCTCTCGTTCTCCATTCCAATATGGACTGTGTTGGTTTAAGCCAGCTTAATCTGAACCAAGCAATCGAGGCATTGGACAGGGGCTTAGCCCACATGACATATGACATGTCTTGAATCAGTATATATCCTGGTTAATTTCACTCTCTCTCTCTCTCTCTCTCTCTCTCTCTCTCTCTCTCTCTCTCTCTCTCTCTCTCTCTCTTTCTCTCTCTCTCGTAATATAAATGAGGTGGGTTATACTAATATGGATATAATCGTTACGAAATTATTTAATCTCCCAAAGTGAATCTCTGGCCTTTCCATTACATGAAATGAACACATGGAGGAGATTCCCTGAGATTAAGAGAGATAATGAGCACATTTCCTGTCGTCACGGGATGTTTAAAAGCATTGAATCATCAATTGTGAGTCTATCAATCTTCTGGAAGGATTCTTTATCTTTTAAAAAATTATATTTTATCTTTTTACGTCATCTGCAAAAAAAAAAATAATATTTTGCTAGGTTGTTTATTAAAAATTACCTTAGTCTTGTACCTTTTCCAAGGATTTGTTTACTTGATTCTGTTCTCCGTTAATGAGGTATTATACTCTTATCTAAAATCTGACTTTTCTGGAATTATCAAGAAACTGACAGTTGTGGGATCCCCTTCTGTATAAATACGATGTCTTTGTATATGAATTTTCATCGTTGACTTTGTCCCTAATGGACGAAAGTACTAACTCCAATCAAATCTTGTATATATATATATATATATATATATATATATATATATATATATATATATATATATATATATATATATATATATATATATATATATATATACATATATATATATATATATATATATATATACGCATATATATATATGTATATATATATATATATATATATATATATATATATATATATATATATATATATATATATATATATATATATATATATATATATATATATGAGAGAGAGAGAGAGACAGAGACAGAGAGAGAGAGAGAGAGAGAGAGAGAGAGAGAGGAGAGAGAGAGAGAGAGAGAGAGAGACATCGTTTTTTTTTTTGTATTTACAAAAACCATACCCATTATTCTTTAGATTTCAGAGCGACCGAGAGAGTTAAGAAATGTTTTATGGAACTAATGAACGAAATATATTCAATTCATGGTTTTTGTTGAATTTCATTTTAGTTCAGCGTTGAACTTGTCTAGAAAATTCCAACAGGAACCCAAAGCATTATGGAAGAAAACGCAGGATGCGAGAAGGAAGGAAGTTTACATAATTCTGGGCCTGAATATTCCAAAGTTTACAGAGTTCATATTCCAAGTAATGTATTGCTCGAAAAAGTTCACATTTATCACA
>NC_090756.1:46883276-46908276 GCF_036898095.1 Palaemon carinicauda | reverse complement strand
ACATCTGTCTCCCACCGAAGACAGTAATGCATTAAGAGATAAAAAAGAGAGATGCATGTAGATATGAAATAGACAAATTACCTTGTCTGGGATAAAATATATCTACCATCGTTTTTCCTCTTATATGGACAGTTCTCTATAAGAGGGTAAATAAGTGGGGAGGCCTTAACACGATGAAAGGGTTTGTGTATCGCTATACTAGGTTGGTTTGCTGTGAGATAACAGACGTAAATCCCTCACCATCACCAATCCGCAGCTGGCCAGCGTGGGGATAAAGACCCAAGACATGAAAAAGGGCAGGTTTAAAGGCCTCTCGTGAATGACAGAGGCTAGGAAATTGCAAATGAAGAAAGGTTCTGTATTCATGAAAAAAGTGATAGGAAATCTTTTGTGTTCACGGCAATCATTAACCTCTTTTTTTTCTCCATTTTCCAACAATAACGCAATTCTTTTCTCGTTTATCGACTTCATTTTGGGAATGAAAGAGTACAAAGACTCGCATTACTTTCTCTGATTACTTTCGTCCCCTTTTGTCATAAATATTCCTGTGCCATAGAAACCAATCTCCTATACTTTCTACATCCACACACACACTCAGAGTGCTGCTAGTCCATCTTCTCCATTTATAAGGTTTCAAAATTATTTTATGATGGGGGTTTTAATATAAAATCTGTTTTATTTCTATCTAATTTTGCGATTGATTTGATTGACTTACAAACTCTGTTCACACTTGTGGTTATCTCCAGCCTTCGAATATCTTAAACTAGAGTTAAAAGACCAGCTTGACGAGATCTATGACTTATTTTGATACTCTTTGTATAGCTAAAGTTATTGTATCCTTTGACTGGTCGAACAGTACTACACTGGATCTCTGTGTGGTTACGGATCATTTTTACTTTGCCTACACATACACCGAATAGTCTGGCCTATTCTTTCCACTACAAGCTCCTCTGTCCTCATACATCTGGCAACACTGAGATTACCAAGCAATTCTTTGCTCAAGGGTTTAATTGTTGAAATGTAATTGTTCAGTGGTTACATTCCTCTTAGTAAGGGTAGAAGGGATTCTTTAGCTATGGTAAGCAGCTCTTTTAAGAGAAGGGCACTCCAAAAACATACCATTGTTCTCCAATCTTGAGTAGTGCCATAGCCTCTGTACCATGGTCCTCACTGCCTTGGGTTAAAGTTTTCTTGCTTGAGGGTAAACTCGGGCACAGTATTTTATTTTATTTCTCTTCATCTTTTTTTAAAGTTTGTATACTTATATGGAAGATATCTATTTAAATGTTAATGTTCTTAAGATCTTTTATTTTTTCTCGTTTCCTTTCCTCATTTTGGATATTATTCCTGTTGGGGCCCTTGGGCTTATAGCATCCTGCTTTTCCAACGAGGATTGTAGCTTAGAAAATAACAGAACTAATGATAATAGTAACTGTCTACAATAAAATGTTCCGTACAACTATAATTTCTGCAAATGCGAAATACAAAATGTTATATAAAAAAGTATTTTCTAACTTCGCCAGTGGCTGTTTTGTAAAAAGCTACTCAAAATGATCTTTCGCTGAAGCAGGGCAATGTATATATACCATATGTTCTTTCATGCTTCATCAAATACAAATAGAATGGACGAAGGACTACGTTTTTTTAGTCTCTGAAAAATCCCAAAATGTAATTAGGAAATTGTAAAATATATATAATGAAAAGTGTAGTAGAATGTAGTAGCACCTCAGATTTTGATTTTATTTTTTTTCTAACTTTTACTAAATAAACGTCCAGATTGTACGGATAAAAAAACAAAAAAAAAAAAAAAAAATTCCAAGTAGCCATATATAGATAAGAAAAAAATTATTTTCGACATGATTTAAACATCCAAAGCATGGAAAAAAAATCATTAGATGAAAAATGTCTCAAACAGAAACTATTTTCTGAAAGAAAGACGGAATATATCACCTGAAACTCAGCCATCTTAATCTAAACCAGCTTAACCTAACCTAGGAAGCCTCGGCCTTGACTATAGAATTGGTCTTTCTTTCCTTATCAATCCAGACTAACACGTAATAAAAATATTACAAGTTGAATAAAACGAGAGAGAGAGAGAGAGAGAGAGAGAGAGAGAGAGAGAGAGAGAGAGGAGAGAGAGAGAGAGAGAGAGAGAGAGAGAGAGAGAGAGTTAATCTTCGGGATACTGACTGGAAACAAGACAGCTGAAAGCATTTCCTGTCTATTGCAACAATCTTGTTGTTCTGGAATTGCCTCTGGAAAATTTATCTGAACCGGATGATGCCATTCAAAAGGGTTTTCTGGACACCTGATTACATTCTTCTTTTCTTTCTTTCTTTTCTAAGGCAGTGACTTAAATAAAAGGCCTGTGAATACTATTATTTGTAACATAGAGATATTATATCTATCTGTTAATCTATTTACCTATTTACCTAGATAAACGTTTATCTATCTACGTAATTATTATTATTATTATTATTATTATTATTATTATTATTATTATTATATTATTATTATTATTATTATTATTATTATTATTATTATTAGCTAAGCTACAACCCTAGTTGGAAAAGTAAGATGCTATAATCCCAAGGGCTCCCACAGGGAAGAATAGCCCAGTGTGGAAAGGAAATAAGGAAATAAATAAACGATAGAAGAAGTAATGAAAATTAAAATCAAATATTCTAAAAACATTAACAACATTAAAGCGGACATTTGATTTATAAATCATAATAGGACTTATGTTAGCCTTCTCAACATAAAAACATTTGCTGCAACTTTGAACTTTTGAAGTTCTACTGATTCAACTACCCGATTAGGAAGATCAATCCACAACTTGGACACAGCTGGAATAAAACTTCCAGAGTACTATGTAGTATTGAGCCTCATGATGGAGAAGGCCTTACTTTTAGAATTAACTGCATACCTAGTATTACGAACAGGATGGAGCTGTCCGTGAAGATCTGATTGTTAATGATGGTCAGAACTATAAAAAATCTTATGCAACATGCATAATGAACTATTAGAACGATGGTGCCAGAGATTAATATCTAGATCAGGAATAAGAAATTTAATAGACCGTAAGTTTCTGTCAAAAAAATTAAGATGAGAATCAGCAGCAGAAGACCAGACAGGAGAACAATACTCGAAAAAAGGTAGAATGAAAGATTTAGAACACTTCTTCAGAGTAGAGTGATCATCAAAAATCTTGAAAGACCTAACATATTTCTCAAACGTAAATTTGCTATCGAGAATCACGTCTAAAAGTTTAAAAGAGTCATGCAAAGTTAGGGAAACATTATCAATGCTGAGATCCGGATGTTGGGGAGCCACCGTCCTTAACCTACTTACAATCATACTTGGAGTTTTGTTAGGATTCAACTTCATACCCCATAATTTGCACCGTGCACTAATTATAGCTAGATCTCTATTAAGGGATTCAGCAACCCCAGATCTACATTCAGGGGATGAAATTGATGCAGAGAGAGTAGCAGCATCTACATATACAACAAGCTTGTATTTTAGAACACACCACATGTCGTGTGTATATAGTATGAAAAGTAATGGGCCAAGAACACTACCCTGAGGAACACTCACTATGGTGCCCATCGACAACAACTCTTTGCGATCTATTACTTATCTTTATTCAATAATGATGCTAAGAAATGAGCCACCCACTCCCAACTGTTTCAGATTGAAAACAAGGGCCTCGTGATTAACACACTCAAAAGCAGCACTAAAATCAAGGCCTATTATACGAACTTCCTGACCACAATCAAGGGATTTCTGTACAGCATTGGAGATTGGAAGAAGGGCATCACATACTCCAAGGCCTTTACGAGAACCAAATTGCAAACTAGGGAACAGATGATTACCTTCACCAAACCTATTAAGACGTTTTGCCAAAAGACGTTCAAAAACTTTAGATAATATGGGAGTTGTGGAACTTGGTGGTAATCAGTTGGACTTGAGCTACCACAAACACATTTACATAGTGGAGTAATATTACCAACTCTCCAATAAGTGCTAAAATCTTCTCTTCTTACTAACTTCCGCAAATAACAGATAACTTTGGAGCTAAGAAATCTGCAGTTCTTATAAAACACAGAGGAAAAATACCATTTGGATCTACACCTCCATAAGCATCAAGGTCCATCAACAGAGCTTTAATTTCCTGATAGCCTCAGGAAATCAGGAAAGAGGAAGTACGAGTTTCTCATTACTCTGCTTACTGTCAAACACATCTGCCAAACACATCTCTCTACCTAGATATCTATTTGCCTACCTAAATATCTGTTTATATATCTATCCACCAAGATATCTGTCTATCTAACTTTATATGGTTATCTGTCTGCCTAGATATATGTCTATCTATCTACCTAAATATATATATATATTTATATATATATATATATATATATATATATATATATATATACATATATATATATATATATATATATATATATATATATATATATATATATATGTATATATATATATATATATATATATATATATATATATACATATATATATATATACCTAAATATATGTTTATCTACCTAGATATCTGTCTATCTATCAATCCATACATATATCTAACCATACGTATGTCTATCTTTGTTCAGTCTATATATCAATCTATCAAAATATCGATCTCTATATATCTATCTATTTATATATCTATCTATCTATATATATATGTATATATGCATATATATATATATATATATATATATATATATATATATATATATATATATATATATATATATATACACGCACACACACACATATATTTATATATATGTATATATATATATATATATATATATATATATATATATATATATTTATATATACACACACACACACACATATATATATATATATATATATATATATATATATATATATATATATATATATATATATATATATATAGGCTACCTACTGCCCATCAATCTATTCTAATAAGACAATAGACTCTATAAAAACATTTTCTATTATATTCTCTCTCTCTCTCTCTCTCTCTCTCTCTCTCTCTCTCTCTCTCTCAATACTTCCTTCATGGCCAGAACACTAAAAACTGTATGCAAGACTATTGTTCGAAAAGACTATTGTAAGTCTTCTTGAAGCTCCACTTTCCGCTAATACTGCTTGCAAACGCTCCATCAGTCTTCACACAGGAAAGCTTCAAGACTCTTTCGGTATTTGTAAATTCCCTTTTCCTTTCTTTATTTTATGGAGTTTAAAATTCCATTGCTTCTCCTGATTTAGGTTTATTTAAAGTCTTGGGTTAGAGTTCTCTTGCTTGAGGGTACACTCAGGCACGCTATTCTATTTGTTTCCTTATTTCAATTCCTCACCGGGCTATTTTTTCCTGTAGGAGCCCTTGGGCTTGTAGCATCCTGCTTTCCATCTAAGGTTGTAGCTTAGCTAATAATAATAATAATAATGATAATAATAATAATAATAAGTCCACCATCAGGCACACAAAAGATAGGTTAATTTTTCTTAGTCTATGACTGGTTTCATACTTGAGTAGGATCCTCTAAATATAAGTAAAACTGTTTTCTCTGCATCCATTCTTTAACAACGTGAAAAAAAATGCATAAAGTGTCGATTTCTATGGACTGGACGAAGAATCCCTTGAAGGAAGAAAAAGTAAGAAAGAAGAAGAGCAGATTTTGAGAAGGCTTTCGGTTGATTGAAGGAGTTTGAGCGTTTGATCCATTACCGGGAAAGAGTCTTTCTTTGTTTGAGAAGAAGCTCTCCATTTCTCGTGTCCTCAACTCACCAGGGTTCAAGGCTCTCCCCAAGGATCCACAGGATGCCTTGGAGGACTCTGGAAAGGGGAGGACAGACACAAGGGAACTCCTGTTTTCTCTTTTACACTCGGTTTATTATTATTATTATTATTATTATTATTATAACAAGCAAAGTTACAACCCTAGTTAGAAAAGCCTGATGCTATAAGCCCAAGGCTCCAACATGGTAAAAATAGCCCAGTGAAGAAAGGAAATAAGGAAATATATAAACTACAAGAGAAGTAGTGAACATTTGAAATAAAATATTTTAAGAAGCAGTAACAACACTGAAATAGATCTTTCATATATAAACTATGAAAAAAAAAACAATAAGATAGAATAGTGTGCCCGAGTGTACCTTCAAGCAAGAGAACTCTAACCCAAGACAGTGGAAGACCATGGTTCAGAGGCTATGGCACTATAGAACAATGGTTTGATTTTGGAGTGTCTTTCTAGAGTCTGTTTGGTAAGGAGGTATGGAAGAGATGGAGAGATTGACCTACGACTACATGAGTAAAATGAGGGATCGCTGTATATGGTCAGTAAAAAGGAAAAATTAAAAAGAAAATAATACGATCAATTGAAATAATTTCAATGGACAAAGAAAAAACCTATAGCTTTTAGATAATTCTGGCCATTTTAATTTGGCAGCCTATTACATTAATTTGCATCTGATAATAACGTCATTACAATGTTTATATTTGAAGCATAAAATTTTGAGTTAAAGCTTCAAAGTGGTGAATAATGGCTTATTGTAAACCCATTTTGAATGAGTGTTCATGGTAAAACACCCCCCCCCCCCCTTCCCACCCAGAAAAAAAATGTACAAAGAGGCTGAGCAAAAATATTTCAAGGATACATTAACCGCTATCAACATTAAATGTTAACAACCACACCAAATGTTAACTATCTTATAAGTTTTAACTACCACATCAAGTGTTAACTACCTTACAATGGTTATCTGTCACATCAAACGTTAAATACCTTATAAGTGTTACCTGCTACATCAAGTGTTAACTACCTTATAAGTGTTAACTGCCACATCAAGCGTTAACTACCTTATAAGTGTTATCTGCCACATCAAGTGTTAACTACCTTACAAGTGTTAACTGCCACATGAAGCATTAACTACCTTTTGTGTTAACTGCTACATCAAGCGTTAACTACCTTATAGGTGTTAACTCCCACAACAAATATCCACAGCCAAATCAAGTGACAGTGACAATGCCCTAGAGACTGACCATATATACATAAGATCAGCGTCTAAGTCCCTCTTCACCAAATCTAGGACCAGGGAGGGCCAGGCAATGGCTGCTGATGACTCGTATCAATTACAGGAAAACATACTGCTAATTAATTGCTCAGTGGAAACAACTTTCTTTACTTAACGGCAAAAACTTATGTTTGCTTTCTGGTTAAGTTACGTTATTTATTCAACTCCAAAATCTGAATATTTCCCCACTGAATCATGAGCATCTTTCGTCTTTTGTTTTCAAATCTTCCGTGTGAGCAACCTAAATCTCATCTCTAAAATTTCTATTCAATATTAATTGTCCATTACTTCACATACAGTTTATTTATTTCCGAATTCCCTTTTCTCACTGGGCTATTTTTCTTTGCTCAAACCATTAGGCTAATAGCATCCTGCCTTTCTGAATAGGGTTGTAGCTTAGCTAGTAATAATGATAAAAATAAAACCAAATAAATATGAGTTATTAAGTAAACTAAAGAATGCAAAGAAAGCAACACTCCTCTCTGACACTTAAAGGAAGGAAGATTATAAGATCCAGACAATGTAAAAGGAAGAAGGAATTCCAAAGCTTGGCAGCTAAAGGAAAGAAACAGCACTGAACTGTTCAGTACTAGGCCTAGGCAAGGCTATTATAGAGAAGGAACCGTTTGCATTGAAATATTTCGAACTGGGGTTATGAAATCAGAAAAAAAAAACAAGTAAATGAAAAAGATAAATACGCAAACAAACAAGAAAGGCATAAGCAAATTAAATTAACACACAAACATTTAAAAAATCTCAACATTTCTGGCAACAAAAGCAAAGAAACGTTATCCCCGGTAATCAAACACATGCACCTAATCATGGCAGACCCTCAATCATTCCATTCATCTCTCCAATATTTGTGAGGCATTTTGAAGAAGAGGAGAAGGACGAGGAGGAGGAGGAGAAAGAGGAGGAGGAGGAGGAGGATGATGGCGGGTTTAGAAGGGAACAACTTTCAAGGGGATACTTATGTCATGAAAGAATAATTTCCAAGAACCTGTGGCTTCGTGTGATCAAGAATAGTTCTAGTTCTAAGGTCTCTCTCTCTCTCTCTCTCTCTCTCTCTTGCCGAGTATCCCAAAGTTTTAGAGCCTTGGATACCAGGTAATAAACAAGTTTTTCTGTTATAAGTTTTAAATTGGCAAGACAGACATGAAAGGAATACTCTGTAGGTTACAGGCCTGGCAATTAACAAACATTCTCGTAATTAATTAACAATTTTACCCCAGCAAACACACGCACACACACACGCACACACACACACACACAGACACACACACACACACACACACACATATATATATATATATATATATATATATATATATATATATATATATATATATATATATATATACGTGTTAATTGTCACTCACACGAACTCAAGATGTTTAATCCTTTCTATTTATAAAATTGAGTTTATAGATATAATTAAAAAATTTTACACAACAAAAACGATTCAATATTAATACATTATCTGATGAAATATCAAAATCCTACAGTTTATGATAATTCGGGTTTATTCTAATTTCTTGAAGTCGAATTGGCAACTGTCAACTGCATTTTGATTTTAATGAATTCACAAATGTTTCATAACGAGATATTTGACCCTACCTTGATCTTGAATTCATCTATTTCATTTTCTAATCTAAGAGACAATATGAACTTCATAAGTTTAAATTATGTTGAACTGGCTGGCATAAGTTTCTTTTTTATAGTTTATGTGTGAAAGATCTGTTTTAATGTTGTTAATATTCTTATATATTCTATTTCAATTGTTCATTACTTCTCCTGTAGTTTATTTATCCTTTTCTCACTAGGCTATTTTCCCTTGCTGCGGCCCTTAGGCTTATAGCATCCTACTTTTCCAACTAGGGTAGTAGCTTCGCTGATAATAATAAACACTGCATATATAAGAAATTGAACTATAAGAGAGATTACTCAAGATGTTTTGGGCATGCTCTTCGCACTCCTTAAGAGAGATTGGTTCACCAAACATTTGACTGGGCTCCCCCAGGTACGAGGAGAGTTGGAAAACCCAGGCCTACATGCCTGAGGACTATAAAGCGTGAAGCAGGAGATGGTGAATGGAGAAGTGTTGAATTAAAAGCTCAGGATAGAAACGACAGGTGAAATCTAATCGAGGCCCTTTGCGTCAATAGGCGTAGGAGCAGATGATGATGATATATAAACATATTACAAAAATGTGCATAATTCTCTCTCTCTCTCTCTCTCTCCACAATGCGAGTGTTGTTTATCTAGTTAAAAAAGCTACTTCCCTGAAACTCCATTTATTTATAGCGTTATGCAAATAGTCATTCGCCGACCGCAAATGTAACCGGAGTTACTATTTACAATAAGAATTCCCGGCAGTTGTAAACAAGTAACCACAAACATGCACGCCAATGAGTCATCATGGCGGGACACTTTCTCTTTAGTCATGCGAGAGACTATGATCCCTCGGAGATAACTATAACTATAACTATAAAGGTGATGTGGAATTATCAATTTTTTTTATAAAACAATACCACAACTTTTAGACACAACACTGTGAATTTCTGCTTTCTAACTACTAATGGGTTATTTGTGCTGGTGAAAAGATTTTTTTTTTTTTTTTTTTTTTTTTTGCAATTTTTGTGTGGATAAGTTGCCAGTGTATGGAATCTTGTAAGATTTGCAGCGATTATCCTGTAAAGTTAAATACTTTACAACAGAATTGAGCATAAAAGTCTGGCAATTCTCTTGCTCTGTGGACGAGATTTATCAATATACCACTTGTTTATTCTGAACAGGTTTGATTTCTTCATAGATTAAGAGTTGATATCTTCGTAAAAGCATCGGTCTAATGACTCAGAAGTCGAAAGTTAATCCCAGTATGTAAACATTTAGATAAACAGATGGAGTCGATAGATAAAAGATAAAATAAAAACAAGAATTAAATGAACGCCTGGCCTGATTTATCTTTCTGTTTTCCCGTCTTTTCTTATTCGAGAGGAGAAGAAGAGGAAATGGCAGAGACGGAAAAGTCGGTAAAGTATTAATACCATTAAAACTTTTACTTTATCATTGATAATCGATAAAAATAAGTTCTATATTAACAGACAAGCGAATAATCTCAATAAAACAAGAATAATGACGCGAATTTGATGATATTTTACCTCAAGAGTCACTGAATTGATGATACCTTTGGGGAATATAAAGGAAAATTGATATCAGTCCAAATCTCACAGTTAGTAATGATGATGATATTCTTGCATGAAAACGGGAGCTAATAAAAGAGAAATGTTACGAAAAATTACGAAATGTTACGAAATGTTTCATTGGGAATTGTAAACAAGAGATACAGCAGATAATTGTAAAGAAAGGAATTGTAAACATATCTGTAAACAAGGGATAAAGTATACAATTGTCGACAAAAGAATTGGTAACGTATCTGTAAACGATGGTTAAAGAAGATAATTGTCGACAAATTATTATTATTATTATTATTATTATTATTATTATTATTATCATTATTATTATTGTTATTATTATTTTTATTATTATTATTATTATCATTATTAAAATTATTATTATTATTATTATTATTATTATTATTATTATTATTATTATTATTATTAACTGAGCTATAACCCTAATTGTAAAACCAGGATGTTATAAGCACAACAGCCCCAACAGGGATAAAATAGCTTGTGAGGAGGGAAATAAGACAATGAATAAATTATAGGAAAAGTAATAAATAATTGAAATACAATACTCTAGGAATAATAAGAAGTTTAAAACAGATATTTCATATAAAGCTATAAAAGAGACTTATGTCTGCCTGTTCAACATGAAAACGTTTGCTTCATGTTTGAACTTTTGAAGTTCTACCGATTCAACTATCCGACTAGGAAGATCATTCCAGAACTTCGTCACACCTGGAATAAAACTTCTAGAATACTATGTAGTATTGAGCCTCGTGATGGAGGAGGTCTGGCTGTTAGAATTAACTACCTAGCTAGAATTACGAACAAGATATAGAACTATCTGGTAAGATCTGGATGTAAAGATGGTCAGTAATAAGAAATTTAATAGACCGTAAGTTCCTGTCCAGCAAATAAAGATGAGAATCAGCAGCTATAGAATGAAAGAATTTGAACACTTTTTCAGAATAGATTAATCACCGAAAATCTTAAGAAAATTTTTCAATAAGCCATTTTTTTTGTGCAATTGTATAAGCCACAGACCTAATGTGTTTTTCAAAATTAAATTCGGTATATAGAATCATATCTAAAATATTAAAAGAGTCATAGAAAGTCAAAAAAACATTAGCAATGCTGACATCTGACTGTTGAGGAGCAACTGTCCTTTACCTACTTACAATCATACTTTGAGTTTTGTTAGGATTCAACTTCATACCCCATAATTTACACCATACCCTGATTTTAGCTAGATCTCTATGAAGGGATTCAGCAACCCCAGATCTACATTCAGGAGATGGAATTGATGCAAAAAGAGCAGCATCATCTGCATATGCAACGCGCATGTTTTCTAGGCTAAACCACTTGTCAAGTGTATATAGTATGAAAAGTAATAGGCCAAGAACACTACCCTGAGAAATACCAGATATCACATTCCTATACTCACTATAGTACTCATCAACAACTCTCCGCGACCTATTACTTATAAACTCAATAATGATGCTAAGAAAAGACCCACCCAATCTCAAGTGTTTAAGCTTGAAAACAAGGGCCCCATGATTAACATGGCCAAAGGCAGCACTAAAATCAAGGCCAATCATACGAAATTTCCAACTATAATCAAGGGATTTCTGTACAGCAGTGGAGATTGTAAGAAGGGCATCACACGCTCTAAGGCCTTTACGAAAACCCAGTGGCAGACTAGGGAACAGATGATTACCAATCTGTTTCATTCCTTGGCAAAAAAATATTGCAATCAAAGTCAATTGGTCTCCTATGAAACTTCACTGACGGTATATTGCAAATCTGCAAAAGCCTTGTAGTATACAGTTCCATTGCAGAGGTAACCCCTTGCATCGTTTAGGTTATGTTTTGTTGAAATGTGAACTCTTATTACGGTTTTACAAAGACTTATAAGACTGCGAAGTCAATATACGAGAGAGAGAGAGAGAGAGAGAGAGAGAGAGAGAGAGAGAGAGAGAGAGAGAGAGAGAGAGAGAGAGAAGGTTGATGAATCATATCTATTCAACATGGCGTTCTTCGGTTAATTTTGCTGGTGTAAGAGTTGATGAAACGAGGTACGATATTTGCAGATTTAATATTCTCTAACAATCAAAATATTTAAATATTCTCCCGAGAAACAATAAACTTCTAATAGAAATGAAAGGAAGAGTTATTCAGTATCTGTGCGTCATATGTAAACTCTCTCTCTCTCTCTCTCTCTCTCTCTCTCTCTCTCTCTCTCTCTCGCCGTAAGTTGTCCACACTTCTCCCAACCCTCAGGGAAACATTTTAAGTTGTTTTTGCTTCAGTCTCTCACAGTTACGATATCGGATCCTTGCATCATTGCGCACAGAGTTTTCACATACACATTTACGATTAAATTTTACTTGAATTAAGTTATCACAAAAGAATCTGAACCTTAAATACATCGACCGAACGCCGATTTTAGGAAGACTTCCTTTACTAAGAAATGCTACAGGGTGCTGTTCTGTGATTGGTCCACGGGAGATGAGATCAGCCAATTAAAGCCCGACTTTAGGAGTGCTAGGATTGATACAAAAACATGCTTAGAGAGAGAGAGAGAGAAAGAGAGAGAGAGAGAGAGAGAGAGAGAGAGAGAGAGAGAGAGAGAGATGTTTGTTGTAGATTAGTGTGATAATGTAAGAGCACCACTTTCAAAATAAACTAATATTCCTGTTCACGACTTTTCATGCAATTTCATGTTAATTTTTTTTTTTTTTTTAGTCTTATGACAAAACCTGTTATGAAAATCGAAGTTTTCTATAGAGAAAAACCATGTAGTAAATATAGTGTAATGACCATCATATATATATATATATATATATATATATATATATATATATATATATATATATGATGGTCATTACACTATATTTACTGCATGGTTTTCCCTATAGAAAACTTTGATTTTCATAACAGGTTTTGTCATAAGACTAAAAAAAAAAAGAAAAAAAAATCATAAATATGTTCGTAAGTTTATTTCTGGTAACAATCAACGTGAAACATTAATTGTCCAAGAAGATCCTATTAAGAACGCCCCTTCCTGGCGATCTGTTGGGCTGGAGTTCGAGACCATCCATGGTTTCTGGTAGTGTCTGCAACCGCATCCTCCTTGTGGGGTAGGGATAGGTTTGAGGTTTGGGGGAACCTATTTGTCTACCTTACTGAGTTATCAGCAGCCATTTTCTGACCCTTCCTGTTCCTAGCTTGGGTGGAGAGAGTCTTGGGCTTTGATCATATGGATATATGGTCAGTTACTAGGGGATTGTCCCTGTCCCTTGCCTCTGCCATTCATGTGCAACCTTTATAATCTTTAAACAAATCCTGAAACTATTTTCCAGTTAATACTCATCTCAACCAATTAGAGTTTTTAATGCACTAAAGCCTATTCTGATCCTAATTGTTTAAACGTTAGTTATAGTCACTGCAAAGATTCCAGGTGAAATAAGCCCCACCCCTGATGACGTCATAGCCAATCACGTTGTCTCCCCCGTTAGCAGCGGTCACAATACATCCTCTTAAAATTTCTAACTATACTAACGTATAATCCCTTTAAGGGGATGTGTTGTGATCACTGTTAACGCTGGAGACAACATCATTAGCTATGGCGTGATCAGGTTGTGAGTTTATTTCGCCCGGGATCTCTGCGGCGACTATAGTAAATTATTACCTTTCTTTGAATAAAGAAATGTCACAGCTTGAGCTATGCCTTTCATAAGAAGACTTCCATGTTCATAAGAAAATATCTAAGTTTGCTAAAAAATTTTAGCAATGATTTCTCTATACATAAATTAACCAATCAAAATACTTTTTACATTAAATGATTTACCTGAAATGTAGCATTTTTCATCCCCCACTGAGGTGCCCAACCACACCAGAGTCTGCCCCAGTAAACAGCTTAAACTCACGGTCCCGAGCTGGCGTCGATCTGCTGCCATGCGAATGCCAGGCGAACACGTTACCATTCTGCATTTTTTTCGTACCATAAAAATGTCCTCTTTTACATAATTTTCACATTGTATATATACAATATGTCTCAACTTTAAAATAAGAAAATCAATTAAAACTCCGTATCTAGCAATCAAGAGACCAATTAACTCCGTTCGAATTCCCATCTAATAAAGAGAAACATTTCCGATGTACAATTCTATGTAATTGGTTGTGCTCAGAAGCAAATTGTTTTAAAGATCAAATGGGTAAAACATCGGCCTCAAATCAGGATTAATTTGTTCGACTGATTTAAAGCTCAAAATTGTCTTATCCGCAATGTTCATCAGTCTTTTATATAAAAAAAAAAATCTTAATATCACTTTGATTATAACATTTTCATATTTATCAAGAAGTAGTAGTAGCAATAGTAGTTTTAATTAGAGAAGCAGAAATCTGCAAATCTACTGATCCTTAATAAAAAGAACCGCAGTGTGCTGGTATGTGATTGGTCCACGAGGGATGGGATCAGCCAATGAGAGCCTGTCTTTAGGAGTGATAAGGTGGATACAAAAACATGCTTAAAGAGAGAGAGAGAGAGAGAGAGAGAGAGAGAGAGAGAGAGAGAGAGAGAGAGAGAGAGAGATAAATCAGAAAAAAATAAAGATTGAAAGAGAAATAACAGAATATGAAAATCATGAATAACCAACTTAGCAAGAAAGTGATAAACAATCTTAGTAAACAGAATCTTCGGAAGGGATGCTATGAACTTTCAACTTCAACTTCGAAGTAGTACCAAAAATCTTCATACTAATTTAAAGACAGTAACTGATAGTTCAGATCTGCAAGTTGGTTGACAATGTATTCACCCTTTTTAGTTGGGTGTTGGGTGCGTCGCCACCAGATGGCGTTAGTCACTCAAACTCGTGCTTTCGTCATCTGGCATCAAGGCAGTCAGAAAGTCCTGTGATCATTAATGAAATTCCTAAAAGTTTCTGATTACGGTGTTAATCTAGACTTGAGGTAAGTGTGTGGCCTACTTCTAAGGTATTTTGACCAGCAAAGAGATGTGACTTAGACATATTTCTTTAGATTAGAACTTGAGATTGTGATGTTCAGTGTTTGAAAGTATTATGTTGTTGATTTCGGGTTTTAAAGAGAATAAATCATTTGATGGAAACTGTGAACCTAAAATAGATACCCGGTTTCTATAACAAATAACATCAAATACAACAGTCTAGTCCATTGCAGGGAAAAGGCCTCAGACATGTCTTCAGTCATGTCTTGGGTTTGGCCAGTTTCACCACCACGCTGGCCAGTTGAAGACTGGTGATGGTGGGAGATTTTAGTCTGGTCGCCCACAGAACACTAACCTAGTATGGGTGTTCCTAACTAGTACATCTTTGCAGGTCATGGTGATACACAAACCACGTTAAGGCATCCCCACTCAGAAAGGGGTTCCTGTAAAGATCATAATACATTTACTAAAATATTACGATTTTCACTTCTGTCAGCCGAACCTTTTTAATTTCATGAAATATTTCTCCCTCTCAGAGAAAACTATTTTCTCTTCTCTCATGTCAGGTTGCATAGGATATTTAAATTCATCCTCTTACAGGGTTGACTTACAAGTTATCTTATCTTTATGTAAATTCAAGAATTACTAAAGATGCTGAAATAAGAAAACAATTCTTAAGGGGAGTTTTCTTTTAGTCTCCGAATATATTTTATTTTAATTTTATTTAATTTCAATTCATTTTATTTTATAATTTTTCTAATTGTTCATTACTTGTCATATAGTTTATTATTTCCTTATTTCCTTTCATCACTGGGCTAATTTACTTGTTGGAGCCCTTGAGCTTATAGCTTATAGCATCCTGCTTTAACAACTAGGGTTTTACTTTAGCTAATAATAATAGAATATTATGCCCGGGTATATCCTCAACCAAGAGAAATCTAACTCAAGAAAGACCATGGTACTGTGGCTATGACACTACCCCAGGCATGAGAACAAAGATTTGATAGGTAAAAGATAGTAAATGCTGTGAGGAAATTATAATGCAAAATGTTTATAGTTATAAAAATTCAGGATGATTGATATATTAACCTTTACTGGTTTTGAAAAATAATGAAGTTACTTGCCATTACAGATATTAATGGATTTCTTAACCCCAAGGTTATTTCTGAAGATATGAATTTTCTTCTTATATATCTTTTAATTATTCTTTACTTTTTAGATAACAATTTGAATGAAATAGAATCTTTAGAGTCTCTCTCTCTCTCTCTCTCTCTCTCTCTCTCTCTCTCTCTCTCTCTCTCTCTCTCTCTCCTGAGACTGAATCTTAGTTACAAAATAAAATCTTCTACTACAGAGATTACACCTTTGCCTCGAAGAGTTTCTTCTCATAACAGAAGAGATGTAGTAATTTTAACAATTTCATAAATACAGGAAATTAAACGCGACCAGTTCGTTTTTACTTGATATATGCTTACCTCAATCTAGGAAATTAGTATTTTCTCTAATATTCTCTATTATATTTTCTCTAAACTCTAAAAGATAAGTTATTTTTTTAATACAGTACAAAGAGGTATCGTAAATACACGCCTTCGGTACACGCTTCAATCATCCCCAGATGATGGAAGATTGACGTAAAGTTGTTAATTAAGGTGACTACTTGTTCCACTCACACGACACCTGTCTAATTTGACATCCAGAAATTTAAACTTACAGCGAACGTTTTATGTTGAATAGGTTGACAGATCTATGTGATAGATATAATTTAACGTTATTACTGTTCTTAACATATGTTAGTTTAATTTTTCATTACTTCTGTTATAGTTTATCTATTTCCTTTCATCACCGGGCTAGTGTCCCCCGTTGGAGCATTTACGTTTATAGCATCCTTGATTTTCTAATTAGATTTGTAGCTTAGCGAGTAATAATAATAATAGTAGTAGTAATAACAATGATGAAATTCTATTCCAGCTCTGACTAAGTTGTGGAATGATCTTCCTAATTATTATTATTATTATTATTATTATTATTATTATTATTATTATTATTATTATTATTATAACTTTCTAAGCTACAAACCTAATTAGAAAAGCAGGATGCTATAAGCCCAAGGGCTCCAATAAGGAAAATAGCCCAGAAAGGAAAGGAAGTAAGGAAAAACTGCAAGAGAAATATTAGAACAATAATAACATTGATAAATCTATCATGTGTAAACTATAAATACTTCAAAATAATAAGAGGAAGAGATACAAGATAGAATAGTGTGCCCGAGTGTACCCTCAAGCAAGAGATCTCTAACCCAAGACTGGAAGACCATGATACAAAGGCTATGGCACTAGGCAAGACTAGAGAACAATGGTTTGATTTTGTAGTGTCCTCATCGTAGAAGAGCTGTTTACCATACCTAAAGAGTCTCTTCTACCTTTTCCAAAAGGAAAGTGGCCACTCAACAATTCCAGTGCAATGGTTTGATAATTTCAATGTTGTCAAATGTATGAGGAAAGAGGAGAATGTATAATTCTGTGTATGTGTCGGCAAAGATTAAACGAGCCGTAACCACAGAGAGGGACCAAAATAGTGCTGTCTGGCCAGTCAAAGGACGCAATAACTCCAGCAGTATTATCTCAACGGGTGGCTGATGTCCTGGCCAACCTACTAAAAATCGGGTAATTGAATCGGCAGAACTTTAAAAGTTCAAACTTGTACTGAACCTGCTGACATAATTCTTTTTTATAGTTTATATATGAAACATCTGCTCTAATGTCGTTACTGTTTTCAAAATATTTTATTGTTTTTTTGTTGCTTCTGTTCTTAAAATATTTTATTTTAATTTTCTACTACTTTTCATATAGTTTATTTATTTCCTTATTTCTTTTTTTCACAGGGCTATTTTTCCTTGTTGGAGCCCTTGATCTTATCGCATCCCACTTTTCCAACTAGGGTTGTAGCTAAGGTAATAATAATAATAATAATAATAATAATAATAATAATAATAATAATAGTACTACTACTACTACTACTACTACTACTATTACTACTACTACTAATAATAATAATAATTTTAATGGTGTGTTATGTACCAACCCTGTGTCACACGATCGTACATAGTAACGACATTTTTCTTTTTTGTATATATTATCCTTTGTATCTTCGCTCTCCCCTCACACCGACAGAGACCTGTATCAACCTGTCTGTTTTCCTTACCGTTAACTGTTAACAGAACCGGTTGCCGGTTGGACATGAAATAGCCTGTTATATTTTATGACCTACTTGCCCGGACTTGATGTATATATGAACTGGATGTTCTGTTATAGAGTTATTCAGTTGCTTTCATCTTGCCTTTTGAGTCACAGCCTCTCTCAGCCCGTCACATTGGTGACCCCGGAAGTCAACTCGCTCCTCTTGCCTCCACCCCCCTTCACTGGTACTATGACTGACTCCACAGAAGTTGGCGCCGCCGCATTGAAACTTTCGTCGTTTGCTAACGGAGAGGAGTTTGCTTGGTTTCAGCGCGCAGAAGAACAGTTCCGCATCAATGGTGTGACTCGCTCAACCACCAAAGCAGATTATGTTCTCGCGACGATAACCGAGGACATCTTCCCGGAAATCTCTGACTGGCTTTGTGAACAAGGAGAAACGCCAATAGCGTATGACACCCTCAAAACATACCTTCTGCAGCAGTACTCGTCTTCGCCAGCCACCCGTTTAGCAAAGCTTTTTCAGTGTTCTCAACAACCGTTGGGGGACCAAAGGGCTTCGCTCACCCTCAGGGAAATGACCAGTATCGCTCGCCTGCAACCTGCCGCAGACGGTTCTCCTCATGAGGTGAACCTACTTCGTACCCTTTGGGTATGCCGTTTACCGGAACCTGTACGCGCTGCCATACCCGATGTCGATAGTTTACCCATAAAGGACTTAATGACCTAAGCCGACGCCCTTATGAACAGCCACTTCACGACCTTCAATACCTCCATCAACGCCTCCACTCCTGACGAAAAGGACACCTATTCAACATCAACCGAAGCTGACATGAATGCCGTAGGACACACACGTCTACCCTGTGACCTGCCGGAGCGGCGACAAAGCCACCCATCACCCACCACTCGCTAGCGCCCCAACCAACAACTTTTACAGCTACTTACTGCCGCCCATCGGCCCCAGTTTTGCTTCTACCACTCCAGATTCGGGGCTGTCGCGAAGAAATGTACCAAGGATCGTTAGTGGTCAGAAAACGTGTAAGTAGGACATCGCACATGGCAGTGGCCTTCCGTGTGGCCTTTTCGGTTGACACGGGTGCTTGTCATTCTCTTTTGCCAAGGGAACTCTTCAGGACAGGACGTAGTCTGTCTAAGTCTGCCGACATCTGCCTGGTAGCTGCCAACGGATGTGCGATACCCACCTATGCTTACGAGAACCTCATATTATCGTTTGGAAACGGTAAATTTAATTGGAGGTTTCTTGTTGCTGACGTCACATTGCCAATCCTCGGTGCGGATCTCCTCTCTCATTTCCACTTTATTGTCAATGCCGCCCACCGACGATTGGTCAACGCAGACTCAAACTTATTGACACCTCTTTAACCCACCCCCTCCAACCTCGCTCTCCATATCAGCGCACCCACGAATGTCTAGGCCCACCTCCTCACGTAGTACCCGGAAGTTTTCCGTCCAAAAATTCGCCAAATGCCCACGGCTCCTGCCAAGCACAGTATTTATCATCATATCAAGACGACGGGACCCCCAGTCTTCGCAAAATTCAGACGTCTGGCACCAGATTGATTGGCAGCCGCCAAACAAACGTTCGCTGAAATGGAAGAAATGGGCCTTTGCCAAAAGGCCTGCAGCCCATGGTCATCACCCTTACACATCGTCCTGAAGAAAGAAGGCTCCCTCTGTCCTTGCGGGGATTACAGGCGCCTGAACATGCAAACAGAACCGGATCACTAACCCCTCCCAAACATCACCAAAGTGACATCCTACCTGCACAAAGCGAAGGTTTTCTCCACGCTCGACCTCCTAAAGGGGTATTATCAGGTGCCTATAAACCCAGAAGACATCCCCAAGACCGCCATCACCACTCCCTTCGGTATATACACCTTCAATTACTCCTGTTTTGGCCTTCGTAATGCTGGGGTCACTTTTCAACGTCTCATGGATGGCATCTTAGGGGACCTCCCCTTCTGTGTATGTTATGTGGACGACATACTTGTGTTCTCTTCCTCAAAAGAGGAACACCTTCGTCATCTACGCATCGTGCTTTACCGCCTGCAACAAAACGGCCTTTTAGTCCGATACGACAAGTGTACCTTTGGTGCCAACGAAGTGTCGTTCTTAGGGCACTGCATCACCCCTGAAGGGGTCCATCCCCTCCCTTAGAAGGTAGCAGCCGTTCAGAACTTCCCCGCGCCCTTGACCGTCAAAGCACTGCCGGAATTCTTGGGTATGATCAACAATTATCACCGTTTTCTGCCAGCCATTGCCATCACTCTTACTCCCCTCTATGCCTCCCTCAAGGGCAAGGCAAAAGACCTGAAGTGGGTTGCCCTTCAAGAAGTGGCCTTCTGCAATGCAAGAAATGCCCTATCAACAGCTGCTGCTCTCACTTTTCCCATCCCTCATGCCCCTCTACTTCCTTCCATCGATGCCAGCAACGTTGCTATTGGTGCAGTACTCGAACAGGTGGACAACGGCTCGCCCGGCCCATTAGTCTTCTTCAGCAGAAAACAGTCCAAGGCAGAATCGGGTTTTTCTACCTTTAATCGAGAATTGCTGGCGGTGCACTTGGCTGTCCGTCACTTTCTCTATTTCTTAGAGGGTACGCCCTTCCTCATTCGTACAAACCACATGCCTCTGGTTCACGCCTTCACTCGATAGTTTGACGCCTGGTCCGCCCGTCAGCGCCGACATCTCTCCGTCGTGGCTGAAAACAATTCAACCCTTCAACACATCCTTGGGAAAATGAATCCCATTGCTGATGCCCTGTCAAGAAACACGTTGGCTGCCGTTCAACTTGGATTGGATTACAACGCCTTGGCTGAAGGCCAATGATAGGATCCAGAATATCATGCATGTAGGACATCCTGCACATCCCTCAGTTGGGAAGACGTCCCCCCCGACGACTCCAACACCACCCTCCTCTGTGACATCAGTACTGGTAGACCTAGACCTTTGATTCCTGCTCCCATGTGCCAATAGGTGTTTGATTTCATTCAAGGCCTTTCACATCCCTCGTGCCATTCTACTGCTCATCTGCTGAAGACGAAGTTCATTTGGCATGGCATTTCTAAGGATGCTAAGGATTGGGTCCCCGCCTGTACTTCTTGCAAAACTTCCAAAGTACATCGACACACGCATTCAGGAGTGGGCACCTTTCCTCAAGCTCAGCATTGTTTCGCCCACATTCACGTCGACATTGTAGGCTCCCTACCCACATCACAAGGACATCATTACCTGTTTTCCGTCATCGACCGCTCTACTCGTTGGCCTGGAGCCATTCCCATGGAAACTGCAATGTCCGCTTCATATACATCTGCCTTACTCTCAGGATGGATTGCAAGATTTGGTATCCATGAGCATATCACTTCTGACAGGGGTACCGCTTTCACCTCTCAATTGTGGACATCATTAGCAAATCTCCTGGCCATAACCCTATCTCAGACAACTGCCTACAACCCCGCTGCCAATGGAATTGTTGAACGTTTTCAACGCACTCTAAAAGAAGCTTTGATGTCCCGCTGCAAGGACTCCAACTGATTTACTCAGCTTCCCTGGGTCCTTCTGGGGTTAAGGACCTCTCCTAAAGATGCCCTGGATGTCTCGGCAGCTGAAATGGTATATGGGGACCTGTTGGTCGTCCCTGATGAATTTATTCTTCTACAACCTCCTCCGACGATCTCCAGTGCTTATGTCACGTCGTGGGAAAATTTACTCCGTGCCACCAGACTTACAAGCCCCCAGTGAAGCATCAAATACCGACAGATTTGCACTCTGCAACGCACATCTTCCTGCGCAACGACACTAGCAGGCCACCGATAATGCCCCTTTACACGGACCCTTTCCTTGTGATCCGAAGCAGTCCGAAAGCATTCCTACTAAAACCTGCTTATCTCCTGCCAGATGACCCGCCTATAGTTCATCTCTCTAGATCAGGGCGCCCTATTTAACATGTTAAGTATGTCTTTTTTAGGGGGGGGGGGGCGTGCACGTACCAACCATGTGTCACATCATCGTACATAGTAACGACATTTCTCTTTTTTGTTTATACTATCCTTTGTATCTTCGCTCTCCCCTCTCACTGAAAGCGACCTGTATCAACCTGTCTGTTTTTCTTACCGTTAACTGTTAACAGAACCGGTTGCCGGTAGAATATGAAATAGCCTGTTATATTACATGGCCTTCTTGCCTAGACTTGATATATATATAAACTGGATGTTCTGTAATAAAGTGACTCAGTTGCTTTCATCTTGCCTTTTGAGTCACAGCCTCTGTCCGCTAGTCACAGTTATAATGATAGTAAATTTAATTGATTAAACAAAAATCACCACATTCAAATAGCTTTGTGTATCATTAACTAACTGAAATTTGAATTATTTTATATAATAATAATAATGATAATAATAATAATAATAATAATAATAATAATAATAATAATAATAATGATGATGATGATGATGATGATGATGATAAAAAAAAAAATTTCAGTATTTTGTTTCACGAAAGTGATGATAACTAGAAATAGGAGAAAGATATTTCTTCTTCATATGCCAAATTATTAACAACATAATTTCTACAAACCAAGAATAAAGACTAGTAAAATATCTTTTGTGAAATCCATATTCAATTATAACGTTAAAACAGCAACATTCGTTAATTGAAATTTAAGATCTCTGAACATCCTAATAATATTGATTCTTGAAAAAAGTTTTGAAATAATGTAAGTTTTCAAATGGAAAATAGTCTTATACTGCAATATACCTTTACCAAATAATTATGTTTGAAACGTATATTATAGGAATTAAATTTCCTGATAGAGGCGTATACTCAACATTATAAGAAAAATCTTGATTTATGATGTTGATTGTCCATTTATTTGAATACATTACTGATTATCAACGTTACATTTTCTTTGCGTATTCAAACAAGGTCGTGTTTTTTCATTTAAAGGTTTAAAAGGCGGTTCATGAATGGCAGATCCTAGGGATATTGACAATGCCTTAGCAAGCAAAAAACTACCTTAGATACTGACCATATATACATATGACCAGCGCCCAAGCCTCTCTCCATCCAAGTTAGGGCCAAGGATGTCCAGGTAATGGCTGATGATGACTCAGCAGGTAGAATTAGAGGCTCCTCAAATCCTCCAATCCTTAGCTCACAAGGATAGCGAGGATGCAGATACTTACAGAACTAACTAGTTTTGCAGGACACGTACCCCAGTCTGGGGAACACCAAGCAGGGACGTTTGTTTACACAGAATTTAATGATATATAATGGTGATATTTTTCCCCTTCATAATTTCAAGAATGTCTTTCTACAGAGAGTACGTTTCTTTATTTCCGGTACAGTCTAGTTAAACTAACAATATTTTCTCGTTTATTTGAGAGGAATTATTTAGTTTTAGTTTACATATGAAGGAGTGAGAGTAGGTCTGCTATCCTGTTAGTAATATAAGTAATCTTTTCTCATAGTGAGCTATTAAGAAAATGTATGATTTAAAATATAATTATGTTTAATTTTACCTCGGCTAAGAACACAGCTCCTACGTTAAGTTAAGTGGGCAACCTTAGGTTAGGTGGTATTCAACTTGTGTCTCTTTCCTTTTTAAAATATGGGTTTAGTCATAGTTTTTGAGGTTTTATAACGTCTAAAATTTAAAAAACAAGGATTTTCCTAATTATTTATAGCATAACATTCCACATTATCACTAAACACACTAGGAATAGTTATTTCCGTCATAAGAAATATTGGGCTACGGTAAATATTTACCCAAATTCTAATTACTAGCCTTACTCGTTGCAACTAACTACAAAAGGTTAAAAATCACTTCTATAAACCATAATAAAGACCAATGCGAGTTCAGTCTGCCAAATACAAGCCAAATATATAAAGTTTTATTATCTAATCATAGGAAATCAGAAAATACAGTTTATGTATCCTTGCGCACATACATGTTTATGCTCCAGACTCCTTCTCTTCATCCAATGAAGATTTAGATTGATAAACTGAATCTAGCCAATGAAAAACTCTCACAAAATAATAAAACGTAGCAATTAAGTTGAAGAAAAAAAAAAGGAGGGAAACATGGAGTTTCTCAAACAAAGAATTTGATCCTGTCATAGCAGACGAGATCTTCACCCGAAACCTTTCTTGAACTTTGGTCTTCTTTAAGTTTTGTTAACTTCGAGTGACATTTGATCAAGTCTCAAGAAATCAACATTTTCTCTTTTTTCAGTTTTACTCAAATATATTTTAACTTTGTTGCTGATCTTAAACTATTCTATATTAATTGTTCATTAATTCTTTTATAGTTCAATTATTTGCTTATTTCCTTTCCTCAATGGGCTATTTTTTCCCATTGGAGCCCTTTTGCTTATTGGATCTTTTTTTTTTAAAACCAGTGTAGTAGCTTGGCTAATAGCAACATCCACAACCACAACCACAACCAAAACCATAATAATAATAATATTAATAATAATAATAATAATAATAATAATAATAATAATAATAATAATAATAATAGTTGTAGTTGTTGTTGTTGTTGTTGT
>NC_090756.1:46875776-46878276 GCF_036898095.1 Palaemon carinicauda | reverse complement strand
TCTCTCTCTCTCTCTCTCTCTCTCTCTCTCTCTCTCTCTCTCTCTCTCTCTCTCTCTCAAATTTCATAGTATAAAATATTCTTACTGAAATCTCTTTCAGCTGGCACCTCTGACCCCATTACAGTAGTAGAAATATGAAATTATTATGCTGATATCAGCACTCAAACTATATATGTTAGTGAACCATACACACACACACACACACACACACACACACATATATATATATATATATATATATATATATATATATATATATATATATATATATTTATATATTTATATATATATATATATATATATACAGTGATACCTCGGTACTCGACCATAATCCGTTCGAGATCCGTGTTCGACCTCCGATTTGTTCGAGTACCGAATTTTTTTTCCCCATAAGAAATAATGGTATATATTCTATTCCGTTCCCAAGCACTCGAACAGGCCCAAAATATTAATAAAACGTGTACCTAAACAACAATAATTATCTAAATGTGTATGAAATTGGTCAGAAAATCCTATAAAACAATTTTAAACCATTTACTGTACTAAAATAAAACAATTTTAAACCATTTTCTGTACTGTAGTGAACATACCTTTGAGCAGCGGTTCGATGGCATACAGGGATGGATGTGGAGAGGATAGAAGGGGGAGGTTACTGCTTGGAAGGAGAGTCCCCTTCCATGATGTGGCGGGGTAGTTCTCCTTCAGGAGTTGTTTCTCTCTCCAATGAAAGGGTGGGCAGATTTATTTCAGGGGTTTCTTCTCTTCTTTGTCTCTTCTTTGGAGGAGAAACAGGCTTTGATGTAGCAGCTTTCTTTTCTTTTGTGAAAAACTGGTCTATTGTTAATTGTTTCTTCCTCCTCTGCAGTATTCTTCGAAAATGATACATGACACTATCATTAAACATATGCACTGCCCGGTTTGCTACTGCAATTTCTGGGTGGTATTTTTCAGCAAAAGCCTGCACATCTGCCCACTTGGAACAAATTTCATTGATGAGAGAACTTGGAACATCCTCCCTTACCTCATCCTCTTCTGAAGATTCCTGCTCCACAATCAGATCCTGCTGCTGTTGTTGTTGCAGGTGCAACAATTCCTCCACAGTCAACTCGGTAGAATGGCTTTCTACAAGCTCATCAATATCATCCTTGTCGACCTCAAGCCCCAAACTCCTGCCCATGACAACAATTTCCTCAACGACATCAGTGTCATCAGAAATTACAGGGGTAGCAGTGCTTGGACCCGCCTCTGGTTGGAAACCTTCAAACTCCCTCTCTGTGACACATGATGGCCACAGCTTACGCCAGGCAGAGTTCAATGTCCTATAGGTCACACCTCGCCAAGCTTGGTCAATCATGTTAACAGAGTTGAGGATGCTGAAGTGTTCCTTCCAGAATTCCTTTAGGGTCAACTTCGTGTCACTGGTCACTTCAAAACACTTTCTGAAAAGGGCCTTGGTATAGAGTTTTTTGAAGTTTGAAATGACCTGTTGGTCCATGGGCTGGAGTATGGGAGTAGTATTGGGGGGCAAGAATTTGATTTTGATAAAGCTGTATTCTTCTTTCAAGTCATCCTCGAGACCTGGAGGATGTGCAGGAGCATTGTCCATAACCAGAAGACATTTCATTGGCAAGCTCTTTTCAATGAGGTAAGCCTTAACCTGGGGGGCAAACACTTCGTTTATCCACTCAGTAAAGAATTGTCTTGTGACCCAAGATTTAGTGTTCGAGCGCCACATAACTGGTAGTGCACTTTTACAAATATTATTTCGTTTGAACACCCGGGGGTTGTCCGAGTGGTACACTAACAAGGGTTTGATCTTGCAATCGCCACTTGCATTTGCACACAGCAACAATGTTAGCCTATCTTTCATTGGCTTGTGACCTGGCATCTTCGTCTCGTCCTTGGTAATGTACGTATTGGCTGGCATTTTCTTCCAAAATAACCCAGTCTCATCACAATTAAAGACTTGTTGTGCGATCAAATTTTGTTCATTTATGTACCGATCGAATTCCCCCACGTATTTATCGGCTGCAATTTGATCCGAACTAGCTGCCTCCCCATGCCTAGTAACACGATGAATACCTGTTCTATTACGAAACTTTTCAAACCAACCCCTGCTCGCTTTAAATGTAAATGAATCACTTTCACTGGTACTCGGACTTTTCTTCCCTAATTCTTCATAGATATGCAACGCTTTTTCACAAATGAACGCTTCACTAACACTTTCCCCGGCCAACTGTTTTTCTTTAATAAATATTAAAAGCAACTTTTCCATCTCCTCAATCACTTGTGGCCTTTGCTTAGTTACCGCCGTAACTCCCGTTGCAACCTTCGCCTTCTTAATCATTTCTTTATGCTTTAAAAACGTAGAAATGGTCGACTTCGCCATTCCGTATTCTACCGCTAAATCGGACACTCGTACACCATTCTCATATTTCGCTATAATTTCCTTCTTCAACTCGATCGTTGTTCGCACTGTTTTCCTCTTCTCCTTCCCCTT
>NC_090756.1:46870115-46875276 GCF_036898095.1 Palaemon carinicauda | reverse complement strand
GGATATTGTGAATTCTGTCGAGTTATACAGGGGACGCAGTTTAAGTCTGGTAGTCTGATAGCCTGATTATTATTATTATTATTATTATTATTATTATTATTATTATTATTATTATTATTTATTATTATTATTAGCGGAGCTGCAACCCTAGTTGGAAAAGCAGGCCGCTAGATGCCCAAGGGCTCCAACAGGGAAAAATAGTCCAGTGAGGAAATGAACTACATAATAAGTAGTAGATAATGAATATAGAATATTTCAAGATCAATAACAACGCCCAAATAGATCTTCCGATTATAAACTATGGAGAGTAACTTATATATACAATGGGGTCAAGACAAAGGTCCCCTGAATAGACCATATAACGGTCAATGGATCATAAATGAACGATTGAAGGAGACTCCATCTGTCACTGTGTGCTTTTGGTCTACCTTAAGGCGTTCTTTCTTCTTCGTGTTTTATTGCCACTCCCAAAAAGTTATGACTTGTCAGACTCCATTCTATGGGGCCCTTTTGGTAGAGGCGGATGGGTCACGAATACCCGGAGATATACGCTATTAAAGTTAATGTCGTCTTGATTCTTCCTTTGTAGGATTTGCTCCTCATCGTGATCTTTTTATATTTTGTATCATGCTGCCTATAATATCAATAATAAAAACAACAACGATAATGATAATGAAAATCAAAACATATCTTTCTAATTAAATAAAAAACAACGTGTCTGGATATACACACACAGACACACACACACATACACACACACACACACACATATATATATATATATATATATACATATATATATATATATATATACATATATATATATATACATATATATATATATATATATATACATATATGTATATATATATATATATATAACAACGGTAATGATAATGAAAATCAAAACATATCTTTCTAATTAAATAAAAAAACAACGTGTCTGGATATATATATATACACACACACACACACACACATATATATATATATATATTATATATGTATATATATATATAGATAGATAGATAGATAGATAGATAGGATGGTGGCCTTTGGGGAGCCTTTATGTCTACCTGCTGAGTCATCAGCAGTCATTGCCTGGCTCTACCTAGTCTTAGATAGATGAAGAGGTGGCTTGGGCGTTAATCATATGATTTATTCTGAAGCGCATTTCCATTGCCCCTTACCTCTGGCATTCATGAGCAACCTTTAAACTGACAGTTATATCCTTCTGGGGATTCCATTGGCATCCTGCAGGAATTCCTGTCATTGAGTCGTTTGTCCAATTCAAAAGTTTATCTCGAACTCTTTTCTGGTAGTTATTATCGAATATTGTACGGAGGCTTCACTATTATTCTTTATAACCAACAGATTTATCTAAAAAATCATTTAGGGAATCGTTCACTTTTGGATTATTGTTTGATTGAAATTGAAAAAGGGAAACATGATATTTTTTCTTATTAAAAGAAAAAGGTTTTAGTTGACTTTTTGTGTGACGAGGAGGTATTTCCTCTCGTAAAATTACTATAGAAACTTTTTTATTAGTTATTTTCTTCTTTGTTATAAAATAATAATAAACAGCTTCTACAATTATGTTTTTATCCTTAGTATGGGTGCGAGTTCTGTTTTTAGCTTCAAGTTTGTGTGAATTGAGCTTTTAACTGAATTTAACTTCAAGAATAGATGGGAAATGTGCTTGTAATTACTTTTAACATCAGGTGTTGTTGTGAAATAAGCTTTTAACTGCATTTCACTTCAAGTAGATATGTGAAACATTCTTGTAAATGCTTTTAACTTCAAGTTTGATTGTGAAATTTTCTTGTTATTGTTTTTGCATTCCAGTGGGGTTGTGAAACATTTTTGTAATTGCTTTTAACTTCAAGTGTTGTTGTGAAATATAAATATTCTTGTAATTGCTTTTAACTTAAGTGTTGTTGTGAAATATAAATAGTCTTGTAATTGCTATTAACTTCCAGTGTGGGTGTAAAATATGCGTTTAATGGCTTTTAACGTCAAGTGTGGGTGTGTGAAATATGCTTGCAATTACTTTTATCCTCTAGTGTTGGTTTGCTTAGGCTTAAAATCATGCCTTCTTGTGACTGAAATTATTAAGGGAGTTTCATATGCAGTTTTTTTCGTGAATCTATAGAAAACGTAATCTATTTGTGATAGAATTTTATGATTCACCCAAAAGCCAAGGGATGAAATCCAGGGTATCAGTTACAACTCTGGGATTCCTGTCCACTGAATTGCAGACGGGTTTCTATAACTGGATTAAACTGTGGGAAAAAGCAGTAGTAAAGTCTGGGGAGGTTTCTCATGTTTAAAGGTTTAAAGGACGATCATAAATTTCAGAGGCCATGGACCGTGACATTTCCATATCAAGTAGGACAATGCTCTAGAGACTGACTATATTTACATATGATCAACGTCCAAGCCCCATCTCCATCCAAGCTAGGACTAGGGAGGGCCAGGCAATGGCTACAGATAACTCAGTCGGTAGACCTATAGGCTCCCCCAAGGATGGTGAAGTTGCAGACAGTAAAGGAGCTAATATTTTTGAGCGTGACTCGAACCCCAGTCCGGGGATCACCAGGCAGGGATGCTACCAATAATCATATAACCTTATGGAAACATCTGGGGACTTCCTGAATGGGTGTCGAGGACAGAACAAAGGATTTGACTGTAGCCAAAAAAAATAGTCTATTATTAAGTGTGTCTGTTCTAGAAATAGATAAAGTGAATTTCTCATAGAATTGACAGCTTTAAATGACTGGTAAAGGAAGAGAAATAAAAAAAAATTATGAATTTGATATAGTTAGTGCAATAAAAAAAAAGCCATAAAAAGAGTTTAATGAAAAAAAAAAAAAAAAAAGAGTTTCGAGTTGAGAATAGCTCAGCGGAAGAAAGTTAAGGACAGAAAAAGTCATAAAGAAACTTATGAGAAAAATTTAGTGTAAGGGAAAACGAACTATTTGAAAGATTGTCATAAGACAAAAGAATTGACTGTTTGTTGACATCCAAGAAAATTAATATAGGAAAGGGAAAAATAACGTGTAAGTTTGAGAATAAAGTTGTAATATTTTTGTGAACTGAAGGAAATTTATAAATATATAAATTAGGATGGATGAAAATGTCTAAAATCAATATTTTTTATAATAGAAGAAAGTATTAAAGTATTATGAACAGAATGAAAATTATGAATCTATAAACCTAGGCTGGATAGAGAATTTCTAAAATCTAGAATTTTTCGGGATTAATCTAGTAATCTGAGAAAAAAAAAGTATATGATAGTGTTGTAACGATACACTAGTATGATAAAAACAGAATGAGGTTGGAGAAAAAAAAGTTCCAAAATCTATATAAATCACATTTAGAATAGAGAAAAGAAAATTCTAAAATCTATAATTTCAGGGTGAAATCAGGGTTACATCCGTCTTGATATCATTCCACTATTTTCAAAATGATATTTTTGACGCAATAAGTCTTATCTCTATGACTACAATAACTAACTTTTGACATAATGGGGAAACTTATGGCACAGCCAAACAAGGCATCAATGCCAGGGTTTATGAGAATTCAGCCCTTCAAGGGAAAGTTTGGGGCAAAATCACTGCCTGATTACGACCCTTTGTGACCCTTAGGCTAAGGGTGCGAAAAAGGGTTAGAGTTTTCTCGCTTCAGGGTGCACTCAGGTACACTATTAGATCTGTTTCCTTATTTCCTTTCCTCACTGGGATATTGTGACTGCTGGAACCCTTGAGCATTCTGCTTTGGCAGTTAGGGTTGTAGCTTACCTGATAATAATAATAATAATAATAATAATAATATATAATAATAATAATAATATAATAATAATAATAATAATATAATAATAATGGCATAGCCTCCGACCATAATCTTCCACTGTCTTGGGTTAAAGTTCTCTTGCTTGAGGGTATACTCGGGCATGCTATTCAATCTGTTTCCTAATTTATTTCATCACTGTGCTATTTTCCCTGTTAAATGCTATGAGCCCAAATGCTCTAACAGGAAAAAGTAGCTTAGTAAGAAAAGGATATAAGGAAATTAATAAACTATCTTGGAAGTAATGAATAGTGAATACAAAATATGCTTTTCAGTGGAGACTCTGAAACCAGGTATGAATAATGAATAATTTCAGTCTTTCGTAATTATAAACACTAAGAAAAAGAAAAAAATATTTTATCGGTATACAATCAAAAGAGAACCAAATATCCAATTATCTATTATGAATAAATTTAGGTTTTCAACATTTAATTCATATCTATTATTTTTTGATTGATTTTACTTTAGAAAGTCAACCCCTAATATGAACTACCCTTTCGAGATGGAATTCTGAGATATGAACGATAGATATATAGTTAGTTAGATAGATAGATAGATAGGTACTATTACGAACTCTTACCTTGATTATGAAAAATAAGTCAATTTTATGAAAAAGTTTAGTGAAAAAAGATTTTTTTTTTCAGTAATATGAAAAATTGTTCCTCTCTCTCTCTCTCTCTCTCTCTCTCTCTCTCTCTCGTTTAGGACTAATGCAATACGCCAAAATATAAAATAAGGTTTTTTTTTCAGCTTGAAATTCATCTTAAAAGTTACTGTTTTTTATTTTTTTTTTCAACTTTTCACTGTAATTATTATTATTATTATTAATTATTATTATTATTATTATTATTATTATTATTATTATTATTATTATTATTATTATTATTATTTTTATTGCTTGCTAAGCTACAACTCTAGTTGGAAAAGCACGATACTATGAGCCCAAGGGCTCCAACAGGGAAAACAGCCTAGTGAGGAAAGGAAATAAGGAAATGAATAAACTACAAGAGGAGTAATTAACAATTAAAAAATTATATTTTAAGAACAGTGGCAACTTTTAAATAAATGTTTCATATATGAACTATAAAATATCATCAGACAAAAAAACATATCTATTAGATATCATAACTGATGTTTTAAATAGAAGGTGTTGAGACAGATGGTGGTCCCTTAACTTTCCCGGTTAAGAGGTGGAGAGTTGAAAGGTTTTTAGCATCTACCCCATGACAGTTGCACCTGATAACTCTCTTTATTTTTTTTTTTTTTAAGTGAAACCTCCATCAAATCAGGCAAAAACATAGCCTGCGAGAGG
>NC_090756.1:46860115-46865115 GCF_036898095.1 Palaemon carinicauda | reverse complement strand
GTGAAATCCTATGAGAATGATGTATATAATTAAGATAATCTAATATTTTAATATATAATTTATGTATAATTGGAATATATATATGCTTGGGTGTCCTTGCCACTCATGAGTGACCTTTAAACTGGAATATTGTATAGTTGGAACTTGAGTATTTCAACCTTGTTGCAACTTCTATTCTGTTGAGCTTCAGCCTAATTTCATAGTTTACATGTGACTAATCTATCCAGGGTTGCTTCTGATCTCTGTATATCTTATATAACTTATTTTTTCTATATAAGTTAATGATTATTTCTCTATTTCCTATCCGCATTTACTGTTTACCATGTTGACAATTGGATTTGTAGCACTCTCCCTTTCCCATTAGGATTGTAGCTTGGCTTGTGATAATCCTGGATATATATGTACTGCATATATTTCCCAAACAATCCTGAAATACTTTGAATATATTCGATCTTCATGAGAAAATTCCCTTAATGATAGGTAACCTACTTCTGTCCGGCCTAAGATTCGAACCTTAGAACCGAGTAGATATAAGAGTGACGTCAATTCTATATCGTTGGTAAAATACAGTATACATACTATTAATGACTTTTCTAATCTATTTTTTTGTAGAAGTTGGCTTCTATATGAACAAATTCAATACATGAAATGATAACTATTATTATTATTATTATTATTAATATTATTATTATTATTATTATTATTAGAGAGAGAGAGAGAGAATCATCTTCCAAATATAGAGGGAGGTTGCTAGGTCTCTCTCTCTCTCTCTCTCTCTCTCTCTCTCTCTCTCTGCGACCTGATTAGACATGGAGAGAATATGGGTTTTCCATTCATCTCCAGCACTTGGGTAAGTCCAAGGCCAATACAAGTCCTTGGGTAAGTCCAAGGCCAATACAAGTCCTTGGGTAAGGCCAAGCCCAATACAAGTCCTTGGGTAATTCCAAGGCCAATAAAAGTCCTTGAGTAAGTCCAAGGCCAATACAAGTCCTTGGGTAAGTCCAAGGCCAATACAAGTCCTTGGGTAAGTCCAAGCCCAATACAAGTCCTTGGGTAAGTCCAAGGCCAATACAAGTCCTTGGGTAAGTCCAAGCCCAATACAAGTCCTTGGGTAAGTCCAAGGCTAATACAAGTCCTTGGGTAAGTCCAAGCCCATACAAGTCCTTGGGTAAGTCCAAGCCCAATACAAGTCCTTGGGTAAGTCCAAGGCCAATACAAGTCCTTTGGAAGTCCAAGGCCAATACAAGTCCTTGGGTAAGTCCAAGGCCAATACAAGTACTTGGGTAAGTCCAAGGCCAGTACAAGTCCTTGGGTTAGTCCAAGGCTAATGCAAATCTTTCAGTAAGTCCAAGGCTAATATAAATCCTTGGGTAAGTTCAAGGTCAATGCAAGTCCTTGGGGTTAGTCCAAGGTTAATGCAAGTCCTTGGGTAAGTCCAAGGCCAACGCAAGTCCTTGGGTGAGTCCAAGGCCAATGCAAGTCCCTGGGTAAGTCATAGGACAATGCAAGTCCTTGGGTAAGTCAAAGGCCAATGTAATTTATTTGGTAAGCCCAAGCCAATGCAAGTCCTTGGGTACGTCCAAGGCAAATGCAAGTCCTTGGGTTAGTCCAAGGCCAATGCAAGTCCTTGGGTAAGTCCAAGGCCAATGCAAGTCCTTGGGTAAGTCCAAGGCCAATGCAAGTCCTTGGGTAAGTCCATAGCTAATTTAGGTCTTTGGGTAAATCCAAGGCCAATTTAAGTCGTAGGGTAAGCCCAAGTCCAATGCAAGTCCTTGGGTAAGTCCAAGGCCAACGCAAGTCCTTGGGTAAGTCCAAGGCCAATGTAGGTCCTTGGTTTAAGTCCAAGACCAATGCAAGTCCTTGGGTAAGTCCAAGACCAATGCATGTCCATAGGTAAGTACAAGGCTAATGCAAGCACTTGGGTAAGTCCAAGACAAATGCAAGTCTTTGGGTAAGTCTAAGGACAATGCGAGTCCTTGGGTGAGTCCAAGACCAAAGCGAGTCCTTGGGTAAGTCCAATGCTATTGCACATCCTTCAGTGAAGTCCAAGACCAATGCAAGTCCTTGGGTAAGTATAAGACCAATGTAATTCCTTGGGTAAGTCCAAGACCAATGAAAGTCCTTAGGTAAGTCCAAGGCTAATGCAAGTCCTTGGGTAAGTCCAAGACCAATACAATTCCTTTGGTAAGTTCAAGGTCAATACAAGTCTTTGGGTAAGTCCAAGACCAATGCAAGCCCTTGGGTAAGTCCAAGGCTAATACAATTCCTTTGGTAAGTCCAAGGCCAATGCAAGTCCTTAGGTAAGTCCAAGACTAATGCAAGTCCTTAGGTAAGTCCAAGACCAATGTAAGGCCTTGAGTAAGTCCAAGGACAATGCAAGTCCTTGGGTAAGTCCAAGGCCAATGCGATTCCTTAGGTAAGTCCAAGACCAATGCAAGTCCTTAAGTAAGTTCAAGACCAATGCAGGTCCTCGGGTAAGTCCAAGGCCAATGCAAGTCCTTGGGTAAGTCCAAGGTCAATACAAGTCTTTCTGTAAGGTCAAGCCCAATACAAGTCCTTAAGTAAGTCCTATTAGAGGAAATTGGACCTGAAATCTCGTGCTTGAGTCGAGAAATTCATGAATTTATTGTGCTTGGATGGATCCAAAGTCGATTTCGAGAAATTTATTTCCCTTTATACATCTATGGGAATTAAAATTAAATAATTCGTTTTATTGATTTGTCATTGAAGGTAGCAAACATTTTTTTTAAAGGTCGCTTGTGAGTGGCAGAGGATAATGACTAACCCTATGTACAGTTAAACACAGGGATTCCTGGTACACCTCGGTCTAAAGAATTGCACCCTGTCATACTGCTTGGCGAGTTGCTTTTCATAGCTCCTATTTATCTCTCCCTATACTATACTCAATTTTTTAATGAGGCGTATTTTCACTTACTCACAGCGGTGCCCTTTTAGCTCCGAAAAGTTTCCTGCTATCTGATTGATTAGATTATCTTGTCCAACCAATCAGCGAGCATAAAACTTTTCCGAGCTAAAAGGGCACCCTTGCGAGTTGGTGTAAATCTGCCTCACTAAAAAGAATTGACTACAGCTGTTTAGTTACTCCCAACGCAGTAAGGGTGTGACAGTGTGCACTTCCTCTGAGCATGGTGTACTATGGACGCCTGTGTCCAACTGTTCATATGATCAGTGCCCAAACCACCTCTTCACCCAAGCAAATACTAGGGAGGGCCAGCACTGGCTGCTGATGACTCCTCCTTAGCTCACAAGGATAGCGAGATTGCAGGCACGACTAGAAACTATCGAGCTTTCTCGGGTCTCGAACTCCATCCCGCATAATGATATGCAGGGACGTTTTCTAATAGGCCACCCACAACCCTTAAACCAGAGTTTATCCATAACATTATAAATGGTCTTATAAGAAAAATTAGGTAATTCTAGTAGGACGATGGCACATGCTAAGCTAAAATGTCCCAAAATCATAACAAGATAGAAAAATTAAAACTAGTCAAAGCACTGTTCTATATCTGGATAATTTTGCTAAGTGCGTTGTTTAACAACTCGACGGGATCTACACTCAATTCAGGGTTGTGATGGCCTATTGAAAACGCTCCTGGCGAGTACTTGCCAAACTGGGGTTCGAGTCCCGTTCAAACTCGATAGTTTCTTTAGTGTTTTAAACCTCACCATTCCTGTGAGCTAAGGAGGGGTTTGGGGTAGCCTATATGCTTACCTGTTGAGTCATCAACAGCCATTACCTAGCCCTCCCTGGTCCAAGCTTGGGTGGAGAGGGCCTTGGACTCCGATCATATATATATATATATATATATATATATATATATATATATATATATATATATATATATATATATATATATATATATATAATATATATATATATACTATATATATATATATATATTATATATATATATATATATATATATATATATATTATGGTAAGCAGCTAGGGGCATTTTCACTGTCCCTTGCCCCTGCTATTCATGGGTGTACTTTAAACCTTTGAAGACAATTTTCCTTTAATATCGGTCGCCGGGGAAGAAGAACAAAAATATTTTAATCTTATTTGCATATATTGACTTAATTATTTTTTAATTGTCTGTACATTTTCTAATCGCGTTTTAGATGATAATTTTACATATTAATCTATCCCGAATAACAGGAATATTTCTAAGTGTTTTTATCATTGAACTGTACTTTGAAATTTTGTTTCTTCTTCTTTGTTTACTAGTTTTGTAAGATATTTTTCTTTACAATACATTATTATTATTATCATTATAACTATTATCAATGTGTAGGTGAAGGAAAGTGGTTCCTCAACATCCAGATCCAATATTGATAATGTTACTTTAAGTTTCAAAGACTCTTTTAAAATTTTAGTGTGATTCTCGACAGACAAATTTACTTATGAGAAACTACATTAGGTCTTTGTCTTCTTTAACTGCCAAAGAGAAAAAAAAGGAGGTCTTATTAAGAAAATGTTTTATAAGATTTTCGGTGTTTTTTGTTGATCAATTTACTCTGAAAAGGTGTTTTAATTCTTTCATTCTACCCCGTTTTGAGTATTGTTCTCCTTTCTGGTCTTCAGCTGCTGATTGTCATCTTAATTTGTTGGACAGAAACTTATTGTCTATTAAATTTCTCATTCCTGATCTAGATGTTAATCTCTTGGTTAATCAATTAGTTCATTTTGAATGTTGCATAAGATTTTTCATTAATTCTGGCCAAACAATCCTTTTACATTCAGAACTTCCTGGGCACTTCCATCCTGACATAAGTCGTTTTAATTTATATACAAAACATGTTTTAATATTGTTAATGCTTTTAAAAATATTTCAATTATTCATTACTTTTTATTTCGTTTATGTATTTCCTTTCCTCCCTGGTCTATTTTTCCCTGTTGCAGCCCTTGGGCTTATAGTATTCTGCTTTTTCAACTCGGATTGTAGCTTAGCTAATAATAATAATAATAATAATAA
>NC_090756.1:46855115-46857615 GCF_036898095.1 Palaemon carinicauda | reverse complement strand
TGGAAAATCAATTTACATCTGTGAATTTGCGTTTTTTTGAAAATTTGTAAACGTCTTAATCTTTGAGTTTGACTTTTGTTAAAAACTCAATATGATAAAAAGTCTCTATACCAAGGTCTTCCACTGTCTTGGATTAGAGTTCTCCTGCTTAAGGGTACACTTGAGGACACTACTGTATCAGTTTCCTTATTTTTTTTTTTTTTCACTGGGCTTTTTTCCCTGTTGGAGCTTATAGCACCTTGCTTTTTTTCTATACTAGGATTGTAGATTACCTAATAATAATAATAATAATATAATAATAATAATAATAATAATAATAATAATAATAATAATAATAATAATATAATAATACCCTCTGTATCGTGATCTTATGGATGGATTAGCCACTCACGTTTATTGAAGATTTTGATTTAATTTATTGATGTAAAACTCGGGCACACTATTATATATTATTTATTTTCATATTGTTTTTTTAAAGTTTTCATAGTTTATATATGAAAAATCTACTTCAATGGGTTACTGTCTTAAAATATTTTGTTTTAATTTTTATTACTTCTCTTGTAGATTATTTTTTTTATTCCCTTCACTCAATGGACTATTTTTCCCCTGTTGAACCCTTTGGACTTATAGCTTTTCCAACTAGGGTTGTAGCTTAGCTAATAATAATAATAATAATAATAATAATAATATAATAATAATAATAATAATAATAATAATAATAATAATAATAGTCATAATAATAATAATTAAAAATTATAGAACTAATTTGAGAAATAAATGTCCTCTTCTTCAGCAGTATTAAAGAAAAAACAGAATAGAAACTAATGTGAAATATCGTTTCTTAATATTAAAGAACAAAACTATATTATTGAATTGAAAAAAAATGGAGGAATATAGGAATGTAATTTCTAGAATAAGTTCTCACCAATGATAAATGATATCTTTAAAAATCATTTATTGTTTTTTTATGATAATAAATATATTTCCATAAAATACCATTCAATGTAACTACCCTTTGTTGCCTTAAAATCTATCCACGTTTGTAATTTAGCTTTGAAAATGGAAATGCAAATGTGGCTGGATTTATGACATTTTAATGATTCAAAATATTATTGATCATTCTTGGAAAAAGTTTTATTTTAATAGAATATATACCATAGAGTAGGTAATGATACCATCAAATCTATGTTTTGTGTTTGATAATATATATATATATATATATATATATATATATATATATATATATATATATATATATATATATATAATATATATATATATATATATATATATATATATATATATATATATATATATATATATATATATATATATATATATATATATATATATATATATATATATACATGACCACAACAGTAGCAGTAGCAGTAGCAGTAGGGGATTCAGCGTTATGAAGCTTCTTCTGTGGTGGATAACCGAGGAGGCTCTGGCACCCCTAGCAGTACCAGCTGAACTCGGTTGAGTCCCTTTTCCAGGCCGGGAGGAACGTAGAGAGGAGAGGTCCCCTTTTATTTTTTTTTTTTTTTTTTTTTTTTCATTTTTGATGTCGGCTACCCCCAACATTGGGGGAAGTATATATATATATATATATATATATATATATATATATATATATATATATATATATATATATATATAGTATATATATATATATATATATATATATATATATATATATATATATATATATTATCAAAACACAATACGTAAATTTGATGGTATTATTATATACTGTATGGTATATATTGCGATGAGAATTTTTTTTTTCATAAATGATTAATAAATAATATTCTGAATCCATGAACTGCCAGACTTCCTGGTTCTAGCTTGGAGGGAGAGGTGGCTTGGGCGCTGACCATATGTATATATTGTCATTAAATATTACCGAAGAAGTAATAAGATTTTATGGAGAAAAATTTGAATTATGTTTTTAAATAATCCTTCATGTAGCCTGAAGGACAACATAAGATTTCCTGAGATGTAAGAGTCAATATATATATATATATATATATATATATATATATATATATATATATATATATTATATATATATATATATATATATATATATATATATATATATATATATATATATATATATATATATATATATATATATATATATATATATAATATTATTTTCTTTGAATAATTATCAGAGGAGAGAGAGAGAGAGAGAGAGAGAGAGAGAGAGAGAGAGAGAGAGAGAGAGAGAGAGAGAGAGAGAGAGAGATATTATTGCTAGCTATTTTATTGTGCTAAACGCTTCCATTAGATCTATATTAATTGGATTACTTCTGCTTATACTGCACCCTCTGTTTTACTTATAAGTATATTATCCTACTCAAGTATGAAACCGCCCATTAAAGTAACAATAACCTATATTTTGTGTGCCTAATACTAAACCAATTATTATTATTATTATTATTATTATTATTATTATTATTATTATTATTATTATTATTATTATTATTAT
>NC_090756.1:46825115-46837615 GCF_036898095.1 Palaemon carinicauda | reverse complement strand
ACTATACGCCCGGGGGCTCCAACAGAGAAAATATCCCAGTGAGGAAAGGAAACAGGGAAAATAAAATATTCTAAGTACAGTAACAACATTAAAATAAAGATTTCCTATCTAAAATATATAAACTTTATCAAATCAAGAGGAAGAGAAATAAGATTGAATAGTGTGCCCGAGTGTACCCTAATGCAAGAGAACTGTAACCCCAGACAGTGGAAGACAATGGTACAGACTAAACAGACTGAAAAGACAGGCAAAAACACCTACAAGCAGGAAATAGACAGACAGACAAAAAGGCCGGGCACAAACCAGTTCTTAAGTGTAATCGAATAAGATTTTGTTTGACAAACAATCTATCATTATAACTATCATTTAGGCTGACTTTTATATCTATTGATTGCAACATTCTTATCACTAAATAACTTTGAGATAATTCAAAGCTCTACCTAATTCACCACATTACAATTCCATAATAACAACAACAACAACAACGACAACAACAACAACAATTATTATTATTATTATTATTATTATTATTATTATTATTATTATTATTATTATTAGCCAAGCTACAACACTTTTTTAGAAAAAAAAAAGACCCAATAACCACAAGGGCTCCAATGGGAAAAAATAGCCCATTGAGGAAAGGAAATAATCAAATAATTGAACTATAAAAGAATTAATGAACAATTAATATAGAATAGCTTAAGATCAGCAACAAAGTTAAAATAGATTTGAGTAAAACTGAAAAAAGAAAAAATGTTGATTTCTTGAGACTTGATCAAATGTCACTCGAAGTTAACAAATCTTAGAGAAGACCAAAGTTCTAGAAGGGTTTCGGGTGAAGATCTCGTCTACTATCACAGGATCAAATTCTTTGTTTGAGAAACTCCACGTTTCCCTCCTGTTTTTTCTTCTACTCAATTGCTACGTTTTATTATTTTGTGAGAGTTTTTCATTGGCTAGATTCAGTTTATCAATCTAAATCTTCATTGGATGAAGAGACGGAGTCTGGAGCATGAACATGTATGTGCGCAAGGATACATAAACTGTATTTTCTGATTTCCTATAATTAGATAATAAAACTTTATATATTTGGCTTGTATATGGCAGAATTAATTCGCATTGGTCTTTATTATGGTTTATAGAAGTGATTTTGAACCTTTTGTTGTTGGTTGCAATGAATAGGGCCAGTAATTAAAATTTGGGTAAATATTTACCGTAGCCCAATATTTCTTATGAAGGAAATAACTATTCCTTGTGTGTTTAGTGATATTGGGGAATGTTATGCTGTAAATAATTAGCGAAAATCCTTGTTTTTTAAATTTTAGACGTTATAAAACCTCAAAAACTATGACTAAACCTAACGTAAGGGATGTGTCCAAAGCCGAAGTAACATTAAACATAATCATATTTCATAATAATCATACACTTTCATAATAACTCACTATGAGAAAAGATTACTTATATTACTAACAGAATAGCAGACCTACTCTCACTCCTTCATATGTAAATTAAAACTAAATAATTCCTCTCAAATAAACGAGAAAATATTGTTAGTTTAACTCGACTATAACGGAAATAAAGAAACTTACTCTCTGTAGAAAGATATTCTTAGAATTATGAAGGGGGGAAATATCACCTTTATATATTATTAAATTCTGTGTAAACAAACGTCCCTGTCTGGTGTTCCCCAGACTGGGGTACGAGTCCTGCTCAAACTGGTTAGTTCTGTAAATATCTGCATCATCTTTATCCTTGTGAGCTAAGGATTGGAGGATTTGAGGAGCCTCTAATTCTACCTGCTGAGTCATCATCAGCCATTGCCTGGACATCCTTGGCCCTAACTTTGATGGAGAGAGGCTTGGGCGCTGGTCATATGTATATATGGTCAGTATCTAAGGTATTTATCTGCTTTCTAAGGCATTGTCAATATCCCTAGGATCTGCCATTCATGAACCGCCTTTTAAACCTTTAAATGAAAAAAGACGACCTTCTTTGAATACGCAAAGAAAATGTAACGTTGATAATCAGTAATAAATGGACAATCAACATCACAAATCCTGATTTTTCTAATAATGTTGAGTATACGCCTCTATCAGGAAATTTAATTCCTATAATATACGTTTCAAACATTATTATTTGGTAAAGGTGTAGTAAAACCACTATTTTCCATTTGAAAACACACTTTCAAAACTTTTTTCAAGAATCAATATTATTAGGATGTTCAGAGATCTTAAATTTCAGTTAATGAATGTTGCTACTTTAACGTTTTAATTGATTATGGATTTCACAAAGGAGTTTTTACTAGTTTTTATTCTTGGTTTGTGGAAATTAGGTTAATAATAATTTGCCATATGAAGAAAAAAATCTTTCTCCTATTTCTAGTTATCATCACTTTCGTGAAACAAAATACTGAAAAAAAAACTTTTTTTCATCATCATCATCATCATCATCATTATTATTATTATTATTATTATTATTATTATTATTATTATTATTATTATTATTATTATTATTATATAAAATAATTCAAATTTCAGTTAGTTAATAATACACAAAGCTATTTAAATGTGGTGATTTTTGTTTAATCAATTTAATTAACTATCATTATAACTGTGACGGGCCGACAGAGGTAGTGATTCAAAAGGCAAGATGAAAGCAACTGAGTCACTTTATTACAGACCATCCAGTTTATATATACATCAAGTCCGGGCAAGAAGGCCACAAAATATAACATGCTATTTCATGTCCAACCGGCAACCGGTTCTGTTAACAGTTAACGGTAAGAAAAACAGATAGATTGATACAGGTCACTGTCAGTGCGAGGGGAGAGCGAAGATACAAAAGGATAGTATAAACAAAAAAGAGAAATGTCGTTACTATGTACGATGATATGACACATGGTTGGTATGTGGCTCCACCCCCTAAAAAAGACATACTTATCATGTTAAATAGGGCGCCCTGATCTAGAGAGGCGAACTATAGGCCGTTCATCTGGCAGGATATAAGCAGGTTTTAGTAGAAATGCTTTCGGACTGCGTTGGATCACAAGGAGAGGGCCCGTGTAAGGTGCATTAGCGGTGGCCTGCTAGTGTCGTTGCGTAAGAAGATGTGCGTTGCAGAGTGCAAGTCTGTGGGCATGTGATGCTTCACTGGAGGGCTGTAAGTCTGGTGTCATGGAGTATATTTTCCCACAACGTGACGAACGCGCTGGAGATCGTCGGAGGAAGTTGTAGAAGGAAAAAATTTGGCAGGGACGAGCAACGGGTTCCCATACACCATTTCAGCTGCTGAGACATGTAGAGCATCTTTAAGAGAGGTCCTTAGTCCCAGGAGTACCCAGGGAAGCTGAGTAAATCAGTTGGAGTCCTCTCAGCTGGACATCAAAGCTGCTTTTAGAGTGCGTTGAAAACGTTCAACCATTCCATTGGCAGCGGGGTTGTAGGCAGTTGTCTGAGGTAGGGTTATGGCCAGGAGATTTGCTAATGATGACCACAATTGAGAGGTGAAAGCGGTACCCCTGTCAAAAGTAATATGCTCAGAGATACCAAATCTTGCAATCCATCCTGAGAGTAAGGCAGATGTACATGAGGCAGACATTGCAGTTTCCATGGGAATAGCTTCAGGTCAACAAGTGGAGCAGTCGATGACAGTGAACAGGTAACGATGTCCTTGTGATGTGGGTAGGGGGCCTACAATGTCAACGTGAATGTGGGCGAAACAATGCTGAACTTAAGGAAAGGTGCCCACTCCTAAATCCGTGTGTCGATGTACTTTGGAAGTTTGGCAAGACGTACAGGCACGGACCCAATCCTTAGCATCCTTAGAAATGCCGTGCCAAATGAACTTCATCTTAAGCAGCTGAGCAGTAGAATGGCACGAGGGATGTGAAAGGCCGTGAATGAAATCAAACACCTGTTGGCGCATGGGAGCAGGAATCCAAGGTCTATGTCTACCAGTACTGACGTTACTGAGGAGGGTGGTGTTGGAGTCGTCAGGGGGGACATCTTCCCAATGGAGGGATGTGCAGGATGTCCTACATGCTTGATATTCTGGATCCTGTCATTGGCCTTCAGCCAAGCCGTTGTAATCCAATCCAAGTTGAAGGGCAGCCAATGTGTTTCTTGACAGATTATCAGCAACGGGATTCATTTTCCCAGGGACGTGTTGAAGGGGGGAATTGTTTTCAGCCACCGACAATTCCGCACTGGATAATTCAGCGCAGACAATTCAGGGCTGCCAATTCAGCGAATGACAATTCAGCTTAGAATCAATTCAGCGCATGACAATTCAACACTAGGACAAATCAGCACAAGGACAATTCAGCGCCAAAAGGCACACACGGTTCAGTGAATGACAATTCAGCATAAGAACAATTCAGCACAGTAACAAGTCAGCATAGTGAAGCAACTGCAAGGAAATTCAGCAAAAAGTTTTAACATTTTATTGATAATATATAAAAAGTGATATGAAAGATTTATTAAATTTACATATTAAAAATAATACATACAGTGGTAGTAAAAAGAAATGAATTAATTTATTTCTGCAATTCAATGAGGTAGCTTATATTTTGTAAGTATTCCAACACATCAAATTGACTTCCATACTCATTAACAAGCGTTTTTATTGCCTTAGCTGTCTTTGGTATTTTGGGTTTTTTCTACCATCGTCATGTCCAGCTCTTATTCTCAGTATTCTTTTCTCTATGCTATCTTGCTCTAGTTTAAGAAACTCAACAAACTTATAAAAGGTTGCATGGTTATGACCCAATGTTAACTGAAGACTTCGGTGCCACCCTTTTAATAAATTATTGGTCATATGTAGGTCGCCCTGCACTCGATCAAAAACAGTCCATAACTCAGGTTTAAAAACCGCATCTCTTCTACAACGACGCAATGGACGACCAATCCATGTGTCCTCGAAATAATTTGTTAACTCTTCCAATTCCAGAGGCATAACATCTTGCAATGATTTAAACACATTACAAACATCGTCAGCAGGCACAAAAGCTAAGGCCATTAACATCCTACAGTGTCGACGAATATGTTCGTCACTTACTAAATCTAGGTAAGATTCAATACCTGTATTTTTCTCCATATACACTGAGCAAGGTGGAAAAAACAACCGCTTATCTGCGTTCCTACAAATCTCTTGAAAATGCATTTTGGAAAGCCTTTTCAAAATCACATAGCATAGTGGCTGGCGTCAGATCCGGGTATGGATTAAAAATAGTTCTTAATACCTTTTCATATGAATCCTCTGTATTATTTTGCAATAGTATATATATCACTGGAAAAACACATCCTTCACAAAGCATAAGAATGACATAAAGTTGGTGGAGAAGGCGCGGAGCTACCTTAAATGTACCATCTGCAAGCCAGTTTTGGTATTCTTTGAGGAGTTCAACATTTTTTCTTGTCGAAAAGATAAACATTCTATTGGTATCTTCAACCCCAGAATCGTGCAATAGAAAAGCTTCTCCACTGTGTGTTATACGCAAATGTTCAGGCAATACAATATCACTGACATCATTAGGTGCTGGAATTGGCTCACCATCTCTTTTTCGTCGGCGCTGAACAGTCTGTTGTAATGAAGTATACTTAGGGAATAAAACCGTAGCTTCATCTGGCAAAGAGACTTGAGTTTCTTGAATTATTCTTCTTGGGACATCATTAGATGCACTGGCTCGTTCACGTAGGTCAGAAACCATCTTTTTCATTGCTGATACTGCTGGCTTCGGCACATGAGTATGGGCCTTTACATCTTCCCACAAGTTTCCGTTGACATGGATTCGACCTTTGCATCTGTCTTGTGTACAACGCCAAGACTCTTTTCCATATTGAAGTTTTCTATCCAAACGATGGCAAAATCCATTTAATGGAATATGCTCGCGTCCTTTCTCCGATAAAATCCGCTCCATAAGGCTGGCTTTTCAGTTTTAACGAAGCAAAAGTTTATAAACAACTGTATTCCAGAAAAGGGAATATATACCGTCCCAAGCTTGTACTATAACTTTCTTTATTTATTCAGTGGTTGTTATTGTTAACAACCATGAATTACAACAGTAATGATTGTACTAATAATAATAATAATAATAGTAATAATAATAATAATATTAGAAATTATAATAATAATGACAATGATAATAATAAGAAAAATAATCTTTATATGCTAATAATAAGATAAGGGTGATTGTATGTGCATTTTTGCACTAAATTGTCCTTGTGCTGATTTATCGTTGTGCTAAATTGTCATGCGCTGAATTTATTCTAAGCTGAATTGTCATTCGCTAAATTGGCAGCACTGAACTGTCGGCGCTGAAATGTCCTGCGCGGAATCGTCGGCACACGGACGGAGAGATGTCAGCGCTGACGGGCTGACCAGGCGTCAAACTGTCGGGTGAAGGCGTGAACCAGAGGCATGTGGTTTGTGCGAATGAGGAAGGGCGTACCTTCTAGGAAATGGTGAAAGTGATGGACAGCCATGTGCACCACCAGCAATTTGCGATTGAAGGTAGAATAACCCGATTCTGCCTTGGACTGTTTTCTGCTGAAGAAGACCAATGGGCCGGGCGAGCCGTTAATCACCTGTTCGAGTACTGCACCAATAGCGACGTTGCTGGCATCGATGGAAAGAAGGTGAGGGGCATGGGGGATTAGAAAAGTGAGAGCCGCAGCAGTTGATAGGGCATTTTTTGCATTGCAGAAGGCCACTTCTTGAAGGGCACCCAACTTCAGGTCTTTTGCCTTGCCCTTGAGGGAAGCGTAGAGGGGAGCAAATCTTCATCAAGAGACATTGCAGACTAGGAAAACCTAGAGCCTTTCCCTCTGCATGGTCTATCGTCCAGATACAAATGAGAAAGTAGATCGAAAAATTTTTCCTCTTGTCACATTGGAAAATATTTGGTACAAGCAAATCTTCATCCAGAGACATTGCAGACTAGGAAGAGCTAAACCATTTCCCCTGGGCATGGTCTATCTTCCAGATACAAATGAGAAAGTAGATCTAAAAATCGGTCCTAATGATTTTTGACGTTTTGCTCGTCCGTGACCCTCTAAAATTTAATCATTCCCAGTTCGTTGCATAACAGTTTAAATCCCATGCAACTTTCATTACTTAACTATTATAATTGTTTCCCCATGGTTGACGACTGGAATTTGACCTTTTGCTGGCCCATGACTTTGGGCTCGACCTTGACATTCGACCTTAGCATGTATTAATTGGCGTGGATTTTCATACACTAAAATATGAATCAAGTTTGACGTTTGTGACAACGATGCCAAAACTTATTGCTTATAACGTGAATTAGGTATTTAGCTTGACCGTGACCTTGGCCTTTGACCTTAACCTTCCAAAATTTAATTATTTCCAACTTTTTATATACCAGCTGATACTTGCAAGTTTCATTATTACTTTACGATTACAATTCTGACTAGGAAGCTGTTCACAAACGCACACACACACATACACACAAAAGGGGCAAAATGTTATCAAGTGTACGAGGACAGAGAACAACGTAGAAAGAATAGGCCAGACTATTCGGTGTATGTGTAGGCAAGGACAAAATGAGCCCAGCCAGAGAGAGGGATCCAATGTAATACTATCTGGTCTGTCAAAAGACCGAATAACTCTCTAGTGGTGGTATCTCAACGGGTGGGTGGTACCCTGGTAACTGTTGCATATATATGTCAATAATACATTTTCTAACAACTACCCCAATCAAAACACACTATCCTAATTTTTATACATTAATAACATCGAATTCTTTCAAGGGCTTTTGTTTGTGTTCGATTGCTTATTCTTTCGTATTGTTTACATGACATCATCAGAGAGTTATAGAGTAGAAACCATTCAGTATTGTACAAGTAAAACAATTTGTTATAGTTCCTATAGCATGAAGAACCACATCATGTACACTGCTGTCATGTCTTCCTCTAACAGATGAGAGACGATCAACTCTGATTGACATTTGATTTGTTTGACTTACTTTCAATTGGGAGAGAATTTGACAGATGCAGAAAAACACACGTAATTCAGACATGTAGTTTATGAAGACTTATTTTCGAATGAAATATTTCATCTATATAAGAAAGATTCAAAGGAAAAATAATGAATGAAAATTCAAGAAATTTTCTGGCAAAGAGATTTTCCCTGACTCTAAGTTTGATTGTCTGTTATTCCTGGGGGTAATCCATGACAAGGATGCACTTGGTCTTTCATCGATTTCAATAATACATAATTTTTCTATGGTAACTATATTACATTACGTTTGTTTTTATCTATTTCTTCTTATTTGAACCAGAAAGGGGATATACAAAGGAGACAGCAGGGTACGCATGTCAAAAATAACCTGCCTCAAAGAAAACTGCGTCAAATATACGTGCCAGAAAAAATGCGCGTCGAAAACAGGCTCGGCAAAAAAGAGAAAAGTGTGGTGTAAAAGTCAGCAGCAGTAGCAGTTTTTCCTTGGAAATGAGGAATCCACTGAATAGGCCAGTGAGCGTATGGAATACAAATTAGAGGAGAGCAAATGACTTCTCTGAGATTATTAAATAGTAATCAGATTTTGCTAAAAAAAAATTCATTTTTCTGGTTATTCATTTTATATAAATCTATATTTAAATTTTTCACTAAAAAGGATTTTATATATTTCCGGAAAGGATTTATTTTGTAAATTCCTAATATTCCTAAAAAAGTTCATGAAGAGTCCTACTCTCTCTCTCTCTCTCTCTCTCTCTCTCTCTCTCTCTCTCTCTCTCTCTCTCTCTCTCTCTCTCTCTCTCTCTCGATCGATCGATCGATCGATCGACCATTTAGATTAAAAACCAGGAATATTCCATTTCCGACCTTGCTAGAATCCTGGAACGGGTTTGACAGATTGAAGTTGTCTTCTTTAAAATGGTTGAATTTCTTGGAAGAATTTGTAAATTGTAACTCACTTCATGAACTATTTTCTTCTTTATTCTTGGGACATTCGAGAAGATACAATTTATTTCCATAATTTGATTTTCATAATTTCCCGTTAGCATAAATAAAGAGAAAAAATATCTTATTTGAAGTGAAAGTTCTGTGTGTTTTGTACAGACTGGAAATAATTCTTGGTTTGTTTTTCATACGAGTTTGTTGGTTGATTTTAATACACCTTTAATCATCTTTTTTTTTATTATTAATATTTGCAAAATAGTTCCCGACACTCGGAAATTAGTTTTCTGTATAAAGTAGAAACGCTTTTCAGAAAATTCTCTTTTCGCTATTCATTACTCAATTTTAGGATATTGTTTATATGTATATAAAAAAAATATTTATGGTTTTGAAATAGATTAATCATTTACAAAAAGAACAAAACATTTTGATACGATGTTTTGCTACCTGAATAGTGTTCAAAGGGGAGAAAGTTACGCTATCCCTTGGTTCAGGTCGAGACTTTTGTCTGAGATTTCATTTAGTAACCAAGTAAGGTGCAGTAGTACAGTTGGCTTCATTAATTCCGGTACACTTCACAGAAAGATAAGGAGACGTCTGACAGCTGTATTTGTAGTAGGTAACTGAGATTGTAAGGTCGTGAACATATCTTTTTTTTTTTTTATTAATTTTACGAAGTGCTGTTTATGAAAATATTACTATTTGGTTAACAGCACTTTTCAAAATTAGTAAAAATATTTTTAATCAATTGTCTAGAATATTAACGACTTTGTTTGCTTACGACCTTTATATTGGTCTGCGAGTAATAATTTCCCGCTCTAAGCGTATATTTGTTGATAACTTTCGACAAGATTATAGTTGCCTCAGGGATTGTGAGCGAAATAAGTCCCACCCCCTGATAACGTCATAGCCAATCATGTTGTCTCCCGCGTTAACAACGGTCGCAACACATCCCCTTAAAGTGATTATAAGTTAATATAGTTTGAAATTTGTAATGGGATATATATATATATATATATATATATATATATATATATATATATATATATATATATATATATATATATATATATATATATATATGTGTGTGTGTGTGTGTGTGTGTATATATATATATATATATATATATATATATATATATATATATATATATATATATATATATATATATATATATATATATATATATATATATATATATATATATATATATATATATATACTGTCTATCTATGCGTTAAGGAGAACAAAGACTACAAACTCTCTCTCTCTCTCTCTCTCTCTCTCTCTCTCTCTCTCTCTCTCTCTCTCTCTCTCTCTCTCTCTCTCAAAGTTTATCATCACCCGGAGTCTTTCCTCTGAAAAGACTATTTTAAGCCTTTCTGGGAAGCTGTTTATCACTAATATTTCTTGCAAGTCTTTCATCAGTCTTTCTAATGGAAGGCTTCAAGCCAAGACTATCTTGTTTCTTTTTGTCTCGTTTGCTTTTTCTGAATTTCAATATTCGTCTCACTTTTCTTGGATGAAGATTATTTATGGCAAGTTGATATAAGAGATGTAAATGAGATATTTAAAGATGAAGACAAAGTAAATTAACAAATAGACACTTTTCCCTCTTTGGTCATTTTTCTTTTGTTGCTTTAAAGGTTTTAAAGGTTGCTCATAAATGGCAGAGGGGAGGGACATTGCCCTATCAAGTAGGACAATCCCTTAGAGACTGACCATATATACATTTGATCAGCACCAGATCTAGGACCAAGCCGGGCCAGGCAATGGCTGGTGATGACTCAGCAGATTGACCCATAGTCTCCACCTTAGCTCATGAGGATGATGAGCTTTTAGCGACTAAAGGAACTAACAAGTTTGAGAGGGACTCGAACTCCAGTCTGGCGTTCACCAGTCAGGGACTTTACCGCATCGGCCACCACAACCTTAATAGCATTGACTTGTTTGTTAGGATATAGACTTAGAAGACTTCAAGTTTAATGCCAGTTCCCATAGCTATTACAGAGCCATAATATGGCAAAACATTTATATTGAGATGTTGCCTTTAAAAATTGGGAAGTGAGGCTATAAGTATATTGGAACCGAATGCCAATAAGCTTCTTACACCAATCAAAAGCTGTACGAAAGGTATTTGAGGTGTCAAAAGTTAAATAAAAGGAAGAGATCTAAAGAATGAAAGTTTTTAGAGTTTGTAAAGAAAACCTTTTACCTTCCTTTAATTAATAAAGCCTTTGTGTGTTTAATAACTGATAGGAAAAATGCATAATCATCTAAAAATCAGTAAAAATATTTCTCAAAAATGTCTGTTGCCAGATTTTCCAGTCCGGCTTTCTGTCATAGTTTGACCTTTCTCAAACTCTATTTATTTTGTTTTTCTTTTTGACTTTTTCATTGTAGCAATAAACACGTTCAAGAGATTGTGATAATTTGTAAAGGGATAATCTGGAAAATGTCATTTGTGGATTCCAGTCGTAATATGTTTATATTTTCGGATCTCTTTGTGTTTGGAGCAATAGAATAAGTTATGAGGATTTACAAATTAAAAACTAATTAGAGAAATATTTGATTGCAAATAAAATTGTCAGATACAAAACATTAATAAATAAGCAAGTTATTACAAAGGGAGAATCAACTGACATGAATAAGGTAGATTCTCTCTCAATTAAAACAGAAAGTCATAGAGTGGAAGAAAGACAAGAAGTTGATATCCATGGAACCTCAGAGAGAGAGAGAGAGAGAGAGAGAGAGAGAGAGAGAGAGAGAGAGAGAGAGAGAGAGAGAAAATCATAACTGATAACTTTGTTGAGTTGTCCAAGTTGCAACAAGGAAGTTCTCTTTGGTGGGGAAACGAGGCAATGAAAAGCCTTCTCTCATCTCAACAGAGAAATCACGACCAACTTAAGACGCGTCTGGAACAGGAATCGTCGGAGGATTTCAAAGGTTGCCTGATAGTCATTTTCTTTCCTTTTTATATTATATGGGGCAGGTTTGGATGTTGGCCAATAGGTTAGTTATAGGATGACTATTAAAATAGCTCTCTCTCTCTCTCTCTCTCTCTCTCTCTCTCTCTCTCCTCTCTCTCACTCTCTCTCTCTCTCTCTCTCTCTCTCTCTCTCTTTTATCTTAAATCTTTATAAATCACATTTTATTGTTTGCAAATTTCACATTTTATTGTTTGCAAATTTCCTTCAGTATCCAAAATTATAAATAGGGCTTTTCAATACAAAGGACTTTTCTATTGATTAAACTAGCATTGGTGAAGTAAGAGAAAATGACTAAAGAAAGAAAAAAAAAAAAACTTATATAAGAAATGTTAATTTCTGCAGTACGATCACATATGAAATTAATTTACGCCAGTCACATGAATATATAAGTTAATATTCTTTGATTCATTTTCGGTAAAACCATTTTTAATTTTTAACATATATGTTTTACTTATAAGAGAGAGAGAGGAAGTAAAACAAAAAAAGAACATTTTTTATATTAAGGTAATCTTATATATTATGTTTTTTCACCTTAACTCTCTACAGAGAGAGAGAGAGAGAGAGAGAGGAGAGAGAGAGAGAGAGAGAGAG